>NW_025981617.1:0-5265 GCF_021869965.1 Rhincodon typus | reverse complement strand
TTTCGGGGTCTAGGCCCGAAACGTCAGCCTCTCTGCTCCTATGATGCTGCTTGGCCTGCTGTGTTCATCCAGCCTTGCACCTTGTTGTCTCGGATTCTCCAGCATCTGCAGTTCCTACTATCTCTGATTCGATTTTAACAGCCTTTTCAAATGTTGGCACTTCCTCCTATTGACCACTTGCTGGCCAGGATAGCAAGTGATGTTGAGTATTCTGATTCAATTTAATTTCTCAGTTGATAGAGATTTTTTTTAACCTAAAGTACTTGTCAATTTACATCAGGCTGGTCACCACAGAATCTTGAATAGAAGAGCTTAAGGCCAGAAGGAGAAAGGTCGCTAACTTTGATACAACTGGACTCCTGACAATTAAACCATTCACCACAGTGAAAAGCCTTCTCTTAATCTCTCATCACAGCTACAGTTAGATTACTGCAAATAAATAATAAACTGCCTTACCTTAATCTTCAGGGCCATGCTAAGGGAGTTCCAAAGATCAAAAATATTGGCTAGTGTTTTAAGTTTGGTCTTACTGGTACTGGTTATCAGTGTACTATGTTGGGAATGGACCCTAGCATGTCTTTATATTCCTCCTTCATGTCCATTGAGAGTAGATGGTGAACATTTGACATTTCTCACTACTGCTAGGTGAATCTGTCTAAATCATATATACCTATACCCCCATCAGCCTAATACTCATTTTAGTTTCATGATTTCTGTGATACGGCTGCTTTAATCACTGCAACTCAGAATTGCAAATTTTGAGTACATTTTTCTTTAAAACTAGGGAAACGTAGAGTATTTTGAAATGTTAACTGCAGAAAGTGCTTGCTGTTGCTATTACTGCATCAAAGTAGGCACATAAGACACACTACACTGTACATTTACAAATCACATCCTGTGACAATATTTCGTGGTGATGGTTGTGTTATTGGAGAGTTTTCTCTTTCAGGATAATATATGGGATATTGGCTTTTTTTATCTAGATGTGAGTTGGAAGCTAAGCACTGGTAAATATACCAGGTACAGGGCTTTCAGACTGTTTATCAATTTCCAGACTCTCTTCAACTTCAATAAGACCTTAGGCACCAAGCAAATGACAATATTCCCAATTCTCATTGACAAGCATTAAAATAAGCCCCATGATACTGGAGGTTACCTGGGGGTACAGCACATTTCATGACATTAGGCACTTGAGCAATCACATCAGAATACAGTAATTTCAAAATAATTCACTCCTAACTGTCTATGACTGTTGTTATGGACCAGACCAAACCCTCTCAAAATATACTAAAATAGCCTAGTCACTAACTTTTTTCTTATTTTAAAGGCAAGTGCCAAGCATTACATTCCAGATGTAATTTGCTTGGTGAGGCCAGCAGATTTGAAACAAAATACACTTTATCCAAACACTATATTTAAATACAAAAAAAAAAGAAATTGGAAGAACTTAAATTTATTGGAAAACTTAACAGAATAATAGGTTATTTTACTACTAAACAGAAACTGTCCCAACACAGTAACATCCAATAAACACACCCTTGGCAAAGGCAAGTTCAGAAAAACAAATGGTCTCTCAGGCAATTCTCCAGTCTAGGAGGGAAAACATCAAGAGAAAACTGTGTGGGAGAGAGAGAGTGTGAGAGAGAGAAAAGGAAGAGATGTACTGCAGCTTCCACCCTGCTTCAAGACTAGGCAACTGCTGAAAAACTAAAACTAAAAATCCTGTGGGAGCTTGTCGCACCTATTCAGGCTTCTTCTTTTGTTTCAACTTTTAAAAAACCCAAGGCCTCACTAGCCGTTTGCTTTATGGGATTTCATTAAACAGCTTGTCACCTTTGACTTAAAACCTCTCTTTTTTTTTTTAAGAAAAGGACAGAATACACCTCTCAAAGCCATGGTACTATCACACTATCTCTGTAACTCAACACCAGCTGTCAGTCATTTTCCTTATAACCCACTCCCACCCATCTTTCTCTATAAATGTAACTCAGTCACAGTCATCTATCTCTAACTCTATCCATATAACTCACACTCGGATTCTCTCTATTCCTGTAACAGCATGCAGCAAAGGCTGGGGAACGGGCAATGTGAAAACTTATCCATCCTTATCCTGGCCACAAAGAAGAGAACAGATCTGATCCAGCCAGTTATGGCCCCGTCAGTTGCAATCATCAAAGTTATTGAAGATGTCTTTTTGCAATGCTTACAAGCAGTTCCACAATAACCAACTCTCTAATGCACACATTGGAATTAAGTGGCCCTGCTGGAACCCAAACCTCACTCCTTGATCCAAACATGTGCAATGAGATCTGGGTGTCCTCGTGCACCAGTCGCTAAAGGTAAGCATGCAGGTGCAGCAGGCAGCCAAGAAGGCAAATAGTATGTTGGCCTTCAATAGCAAAAGGTTTCAGCTATAGGAGTAGGGATGTGTGGCTGCAATTATACAGAGGCTTGGTGAGACAACACCTGGAATATGGTGTGCAGTTTTGGTTTTCTTTATCTGAGGAAGGGTATTCCTGCTATAGAGAGAGTACAGTCAATGTTTACCAGATTGATTTCTGGGATGGCAGGTCTAACATATAAGAAGAGGTTGAATCAGTTAGGATTATATATGCTGGAGTTCACAAGAACGAGGGAGGATCTGACTGTTTCATCAAGAAGCCTGAGCATAACTGGAATCAATAGGATCAAGGGGAAAGGTTCCCACTGGTTGGAGTTATGCCTGGCACCAAGGAAGATGGTTGTGATTGTTGAAGGTCAGTCATCTCTGCCCCAGGACATTTGTGCAAGAGTTCCTCGGGGTAGTGTCCTTAGCTCAACCATTTTCAGCTGCTTCATCAATGACTTTTCCTCCATTGTAAGGTCATATGTGGGGATGTTCATTGATGATTTTAACATACCCATCTCTATTTGCAACTCCTCAGATGTTGAAGCAGTCTGTATTCACATGCAGAAAGACCTAGATAACTTTTGGATTGGGCTGCCAATTTACATTTGTGCTGCACCAATGACAGACAATTATCTTTAATAAGACATCTAATCATTTTCCTTGACATTCAATACCATTACCATTGTTGAATTCATGACTATTTACATCCTAAGGATCACTATTAACCAGAAACTTAATTGACTTCATTGAATCAACCACGTAAATAGGATTACAAGAGTAGATTAGAGGCAGAGCATTCTGTGGTGAGCAATTCACTGCTTGACACTTAACATTCTGCAAGGTACAGCCAGGGATGTGATGGAATACTGTCTACTTGCCAGCTCCAGCAACATTCAAAAAAACACGACACATCCAGGACAAAGCAGCCCAAATGATCAGCACCCTAGCTACTGTCTGAATTCACTTCCTCCATCACTGACACGCAGTGTCACACAACCAACTTCCTAGGCCTACCAGCTGGAAAGTCAAGAACAGCACATATGAACAAGAAAAAAAAAAGAGTAGCCTTCACTATTCATTAAGAGCATAGCTGATCTGGTTTTATCTAAACTCTACATTCCTGCATATCTTGGATAATTTTTATGCCCTTGATAATTAAGAATATACCTTCCTCTGTGTTAAAAATATTAAAGATTATCTATCCACTGCCTTTTGAGGCAGGGAATTCCAAAGACTCCTAGCCCTCTGAAAAAAAAATCCTCATCTCTGTTTTATGTGGGAACCTCCTTATTTTTAAACTATCATCCCTAGTTCTAGATTCTCCCACAAGGGGAGTCATCCTTTCAAAATCTACCTGGTCAAGTCCCCTCAAGATCTTATATGTTTCAATTAAATCACCTCTGACTCTTTTAAAGTCCAGAAGCAGGGCTTTTGTATCATTTGTTGAAAGACTCATTTGTAGCTTGGGTTCCCATTACCTTTGTTTTATGCTCCCTCTGAATTTCATGACTTGGAAAAGTTTGTTGATGCCTGAAGTTCTTCTTATGGCTTTCCAAATGTTTACTGATTTTATTTATCTCCTTGTTATAACACTTTGATTTAATTAATACAACCCATTTCAATTTGAATTATACACAATTTTGCTC
The DNA here is from genome assembly GCF_021869965.1 of Rhincodon typus. Lineage (NCBI taxonomy): Eukaryota > Metazoa > Chordata > Chondrichthyes > Orectolobiformes > Rhincodontidae > Rhincodon > Rhincodon typus. Next base: position 1,230 of record NW_025981617.1, on the reverse strand, counting down.
TCCTGTAATTAATGTTCTCCTATGACTTGCCTGAACCAGCTGTGAATATTTATGCAAATAAACTTACACTAGAGAACTGAATGACATTGTACCATGTGGGCAGGAGTGACAGTAGCTATAAAAACTTTTATGTATATCATGAATCATTTTAGGAAAGCCCATCCTTGTCTGACATACAAATGCCAAAACAATATATTTGGGAGTAATTATGCTGGGAGCTGCCTCCTTTCTATTTAGTCTCAGACTTCAATTGGACATGCGCATACACACATACACAAATAGGCATGTATTAAACCAGGCCATTGGCATTATATTTTTATTCACACAGTATACTTCTATATTCAATGATTTCCTTGCAAACAAGAGCAGCAGTACACCAATTCAGTATCTCAAGGTTATTAGGTCACAGCTAATCAGTATCCTAACCCCATCCCAGCCTTGGTTCTGTGAACCTTAATAACCAATAAACAGCTGCCAATTTCAGATTTAAAATTTTCCACTGACTCCAATCTCAACAACTTGTTGGCAAACAGCATTCCAGGTTTTCAATCCTCTTTGTCTTTAGAAAGAATCACAATACCAGGAGATGGGAAGAAATCTCTTCACTCAGAAGGTGATAAACCTATTGAATTCACTGTCAGAGAAGGCTGTGGATACCAAGTTGCTAAATATGTTTAAGAACGAAATAAACAGATTTCTAGAAGCTGAAGGTGTTAGTATGTATGGTAAGAGCATGACCATATGACTTTGAGATAGAGGATTAGCCATGATTCAGTTGAATAGTGGAGAGGGCATGATGGGCAAATGGCCTACTATGTTAAATGCTTCTTTGTTTCTGAAGTTAGCCCCAAATGGCCAATCACTAATTCAAAGTTTAAACCCTTTTTCCACAGTTTGTGGCTTTTTGCCTTTTAGAAAATACTGATCTAATCTTCTTAGGTGTGGGCGGGTGGCCAAATTTCTGCTCAAGTGGCACTATTTCAAAGAAGAGCATTGACATTATCCATGCAGCAATAAAAACAGAAGGTGCTGGAAATACTCAGTAAAATCTGGCAGCATCTGTCGGGGAAAAAACAGAATCAATGTTTTGAGTTGAATACGACACTTCTGAGTAAAAGGGAGGTAGAAATATGTTGGGTATCTTATTGAAAGACGACAGGGATAAGAACAAAAAGGAAATTCTGAGATAAACTAGAGGATAGAAGAAATTATATTTCAAAGATTGCCATG
>NW_025981616.1:0-5266 GCF_021869965.1 Rhincodon typus | reverse complement strand
AGTGTGCGTGGGAGAGGGAGGGGGAGTGTACGTGGCGGGGAGTGGAATTTTTTTGTGTGTGGGGGGCGGAAAAGAGGAGTTGTGCCTGGGAAGTGAGAAGAGTCTGGGGAAGAGAAAGTAATGGAGGTCAGGGTCTCCAAAGTGGGACTTGGCGGGGGAGGGGGTCCTGAGGTATAGGGAGTCTCCCCTTTTTCCGGCTGAGCGGGAAAGGCCTCAGGCTACGCATCCCCGGTCTTCTCCTAGTACCTGGAACGACCGCCACTCGGTTCGCAGCCACCCGAACACTTCAGCCGCCGTCACCTCCTCCCTGAGCAGTAAGGCCAGCACCGCCGCCATGAGCCGCCCGGAGCCGGGGAGAGACTGCGCACGCGCCCTCAGCCCCGCGCGAGCCGCCTCCGCCGGCGGGAAATTCAAACCAAGCCCGAGACAAGGGATCACCTCGAACAGATTAGCGGCATCCGCCACCACCCCAACAGATCACCGAGATCCACCCCACTTCTCCACTGGAACATATCGCCGGATCGACCTCCACAAATCACCGGGTTGGAACCCCCAACAGATCACCGCGATCTATCCCATCCGGTGCTCACAGATCATCAGCATCCACCCCTCCCCACACGATTCAAATAGATCACCGGGTTCCACCGACCCCAGACATAACAAATCACTGGGATTCACCACCCTGACCAAACAGATCACAGGGTCCACCCCAAATGGTCCAAACCGTTCACCAGGATTTCTATTTCACCCACTCATCCAAAGAAATTACCGGGATTCTCAGCCCCAGCCCCACCAGACCACAGAGGTCAATCCCATCTATCCAAACTCTACATCATCAGTATCCACCGCCCCAGACCTACCAGAACATGGGATCCACTCGTGATGCAAACAGATCACCAGGATGAACTATACCAAATAGATCACTCAGATTCACCCTCCTAGTCCTAAAAGGTTACCAGAATTCACTTCTAGTCCAAAAAGATCACCCAGGATCCACCTCTCCCAAGATCTACCTCCAGACCAAATATATCACTGCAATCTATTGCCCTGGTACAAACAGATCACTCAGGATCCTTCATCACCCAGTTCAAACTGATAATCCACAATCCATTCCCAGTTCAAACAGATCAACTGGGACCTGCCACGTCTTGTCCAAACAGATTACACAATCCACTGTATGGAAGGATTTAGTCTGTATATATAATAAATCGTGTTATTAAGAAGACTAAACTTGAAGACCATTCTTAACAGTGGCCCTTTGACAAGTCTGTCAAGAACCCAAATTCAGTGTGGCTTGAAATCACATGATAAAAGATCTTCCTATGCTTTATGGTCCTGTTTTGTTTGCAGTTAGGCTGCCTATGTTTCTCAAGTTCCCCAAACCCCAACATATTAGCTTATAGCAATTGTCACTTCTCTAATTCACCGTTCCTGCCAGGACATAGTACAGGTAAATAGGAATAGTGTAGTTTGGTGTTTGTTAGTCTCATAGACATGGTAGGCCGAAGGGCCTATTTATATGGTGTATGACTATGACATGAGTCCCATTCCATTTCAAGTTGACCCCATCATATTGTCCTAGAAATGGTTCCAATCGCCCATCAAAGGGAACCCCTTTTACACACACCAGCCTTTTAGCTATATGTTAATTATTCTGATATGTCTGTTTTTATGCTAATTTGCACATGGACTGGACAACAATCTACAAGGTCCTTGTTCCAGGTACAGCTACTTTTAATTTAACTTAACCCATGCCATTTTTTCAACCAAGCTGACAGCTGAATTTATATCTCCCTGTACAGGCCAGAGGGGATGCACTTCTAAAGTGCTAGGACTCCTCATGTGGCAATTTTCTAAGTACTGTTAGACAGGGTTTTAAATAATGTGGTGGGGTATACGAATCAGAATGTAGCATTAAAGAGGAATGACAAGCTATACAAGGAGTTGGGAGAGACGGCAATGGTGTGAGGAAAAATAAGGTAAAGACCACATCATCTTATTTTATGTTTGATTGTGGACTAAAATGGACAAGTTGCTGGAACTCATCATGAGTTGTGTTTACACTGTTGCTCTGCATGCAGTGGTAGAAGTGATCTAAGAAGTGAAATCTGGCTGGCAACAGGTATTTGGTTTGTGCAATTATGACTAGTTCTGGATACCAAAGGTCATCTGCCTGATGACTACTCTACAATTGGTTCCTGAGCAACTGAACATCTTGTGTGTATGAATAATATAAGCACAGATTTTCCATACTAGAAGAAGCAAGATCTGTCTCTATATCTCTGCAAACAAGTTACGCAAACCTGAAGAAAGTCAGTTATACCCGCTCACCATTTGCTACAAGCTGTTACCTCTAACCAGTGACTGTAAAATTGAATGATTAATGTGTAAATCCCTGTGTCTTTGGCAAATAAGAGAATTTGGAAGGAAGGACTTCAGAAAACAGAAGGTCTTGGGAAGAAAAACATCCACCTCATCAAAGCCTGTGGACTAGTGTTGTTTTTATTTATTTAACAATCAAGCGGGCTGCTTTGGTCATGTTTGAACTAAGAGTATAATAAGGTCAGGAGCTGAGTGGCCCTGGCAGAACGCATACTGGGCGTCACTGAAAAGGTTATTGCTGAGCAGGTGCTGGTTGATAGCTCTATTGATGTTCATCATTACCGTTCATCATTTTACTGATGATTGAAAGTAGACCTATGAGATGGTAATTGGCTGGGTTGGATTTGTCTTTTCTATATACAGGACGTACCATATTTTCCACATTGTCAGGTAGATGCCAGTGTAGTAACTGTACTGGAAGAGCTTGGCTAGGGGAGTGGCAGGTTCTGGAGCACAAACTTTCAGTAATATTGGCGGAACATTGTTAGGGCCCGTAGCCTTTGCAGTATCCAGTGTCACCAACTGTGTCACGATATCATATACAGTGAATCAAACTGGCTGAAGACAATGCTGGAACCACCGGAGGAGGCCAAGATGGATCATCCACTCGGCGCTTCTGGCTTAGGTATGATTTATAATTGAACTGTGATTCCCCAGTGTGACGTGCTCCACCAGTAACACCTATGTTTTTGTGTCTACTTATATATATATATATATATATATATATATATATATATCACACACACACATAAATGTATATTGTGTGTGTGTGTGTGCGCGCACACGCGCATGTGTCTATAGGAATATTTAAAAGGGGGATTAATATTTCAACCAGTAGAGTTTTTTTGTCGATAGTTTGTAGTTATTTACCATAGAAAGCATCGTCTCTGGACGATCACAGTGTGGTATGGCAACTGCTGTTCCCAAGCCTGAAAGAAACTACAGAGAGTTGTAAACATAGCCCAGTCCATCATGCAAACCAGCGTCCCATCCACTGACTTCATCTTTGGGTGGCATGGTGGCTCAGTGGTTAGCACGACTATCTCTCAGCGCCAGGGACCCAGATTCAATTTCACCCTCAGGTAACTGTCTGAGTGGAGTTTGCACATTCTCCTTGTGTCTGTGTGGATTTCTGCCAGGAGCTTCGGTTTCCTCCCACAGTCCAAAGATGAGCAGGTTAGGTGGATTGGCTATGCTAAGTTGCCCATAGTGTTCAGGGTTGCAGGGAAAGAGTAGGGAGATGAGTCTAGGTGGTATGCTCTTTGGAGGATCAGTGTGGACTTGTTGGGCCGAATAGCCTGTTTCCACACCGTAGGGATTGTGATCTATAATTTCCGCTGCATCAGGAAAGCAACCAACATAATTAAAGACCCCCTCCACTCCACTTAAACACTTTTCCATCAGGCAGAAGATATAAATGTACGTATACATTTATGAACAGATTCAAGAACAGCTTCTTTCCTGCTGTTATCAGACTTTTGAATGGGCATGTTTAATGTTAATATTGATCTCTCTCCAATTTCTCAGCAACTGTAACATTGTATCCTGCATTCTGTTCTGGTACCCTGATGCGCTTGTACACTATGATCTGCCTGTAAAGCACCTAAAACACTTTTCAATGTACCTCGATATCTGTGCCAGTAATACATCAAATCAAAGCAGTGTGCACTTAGAATTTACCTATTTGGAATAATAGTAAGTTGTTAAGTAGAGGAACCTGGTCAGTGTTTTCTGTTAACTTGATTCCATCAGACAGTGACTCAGGACTTTGCATACTTTGATTAAAACAACAACTTCTGCAATGATGCTGGAGGTAGTGGGGCTAGGGTGAAAATGCACTTCCCCAAGTGGGTTATAATAGTACTAGGTGGAGTCACAGTATGATGAAATAGTATTAGGCTTAAATTAAGTTTACAGCGCATGTACAGAATTGCAAATGAGGTTGTGAGCTACCTGTGCAGATAGTCACAAGGGAATAGGATGTTGTGACGATGGTAGCAGAGATTGTCTTATAAAAAGTTGTGTGGTGGGGATCAGGAAGACACTAGGTGGACATGGAGCCCAGAGAGAGAGATATATGAAAAGGGAGGTTGACAAGGTGATTATGGATGGCAGACCAGGACAGAAGAGTAGCTGAAGAACTGGTTATGAGAGCTGGGGGGTAGCAGGGAATGGGTAGGCCGTGCTGAAAGCAAACCATGTAGTATGATAACAGGTGTAACAGTGAAAACAGGTTGGCTGTGCTAAAAACAAAACCATGTCATAACCGGGTTGTGTTTTGGGAATGGGTAAAAATACATTGCAGGTTGGAAAAAGGCTCAAGTTATTGAACTTGATATTGAGCCCTATACACTGCAGGTTCCACAAGAGGAAACAGAGATGCTGTTCTTTGAGCTTGAGCTGAGGCTTGCTGGAGCACTGCAGCAGGCCTGGGGCAGAGATGTTGGCCATAGGACACAGTGATGTATTGAGGCTGCAGGTAAGTGGAAGCTCTGCATCATTTTTACAGACAGAACATAGGTATTCAACAAAGCAGCCAACCAGTCTATGTTTCTTCTCCTCCGTGTAAAGACGACCACGGTGTGAGCAGCGAGTACTGTAGACTAGATTTCATGAAGTGCAGGTAAATCTGGAAGGTATGTCCAAGCCTTTGATGGTGAGGAGATAAACGGCAGCTGTTACATCTTCTGCAATTGCATGAGAAAGTGTGTTGGGAGTGTGGGGAGGAGTTGGGAATGAAGAAGGAGTAGACCAGAATATGCCGAAGGGGGAATGGTCCCTACGGAAGCTGACAAGGAAGGAGAGGGAAATATATGAGACAACAAGGTGCAGGGGTGGATGAACACAGCAGGCCAAGCAGCATCATAGGAGCAGAGAGGCTGAC
>NW_025981615.1:0-5266 GCF_021869965.1 Rhincodon typus | reverse complement strand
CTAACAACAAGAGTACATGAACACCAACTGGCTACAAAAAGACACGATCAACACTCACTCATCTCAATCCACATGGACAAGGAGAACCACCACTTCGACTGGGACCACACTAAAATCCTGGGACAAACAAAGCAGAGACAGGCACGGGAATTCCTAGAAGCCTGGCACTCCACGAAGAAAACGATTAATAAACACATAGAACTCGACCCCATATACACTCCACTACAAAGAAAAACCGGAAGTGAGGTAATCCAGCTCAACAAACTACCTCTTTGACCGGATTTCTGGTCCCCAGTTAGCCATAGCTCAGTGGGCAACACTCTGACCTCTACTGTAGGAGGCTCCGTTTCTTCTAGTAGTCCCTTCAAACATGGAGATTGGTTGCCATGATGGTTCTGGTTGATTCTCCCAATCTTACTATCCACCATTGGTGCGCTTTGGAAGCATTTACAAGTTGGTTTTAACCATAAGGATCAAGGTTGATGCTCCACTGATAGAGTGCTACATTGTCAATGGTGGGGGGTGGGGGGTGCCTTCTTGCACATGAGACATTAGTTCAGAGGCCTGACTGCCTTCTTAGGTGGAAGGTCTCATCGTCTGGCTTAAAAAAAGGCAGCAGAATCTTCACCAGAGCTCTGGTCTATCAACATGGCAAAAGCAGATGATCTTGTCCTGATCCCATTGCTGTTTGTGGGAGTTTGCTGTGAACAAATGTGGTTGCCGTACCCTACCCTACCACAACAACACTACAATGGCTGTTTGGCTATGCCCATAGCAGCGAACATGTGCTATCAACAGCCGCCATTGAAGAATCCCAAGCCAACATGGAGATTGGCCAAAGGGGCAAGAAACAACTGGAAAGCTGCTCGAGGGTGGCATGGTGGCTTGATGGTCAGTATTGCTGCCTCAGAGCACCAGGGACCTGGGTTCGATTCCACCCTTGGATAACTGTCTGTTGTGGAGTTTGCACATTTTCCCCGTATCTGCGTGGTTTCCTCCCAAAGTCCAAAGATGTGCAGGTTAGGGTGGATTGGCCATGCTAAATTGCCCGTAGTGTCTGGAGATGTGCAGACTAGGTGGATTAGTCATGGGAAATGCAGGATTACAGGGACAGAGATGGGTCCAAGTGGGATGCACTTTGGAGGGTCAGTGTAGACTTGATGGGCCGAATGGCCTGCTTCCACACAGTAAGGATTCTATATCTTTGAACGCAAATTCGTCCCAGTGACCTCCGAAAAGAAAGTCTTTGGATCCCATCAAAACCGTTTGCACCGTTGGGTCAATTTCCCACAAATCTCTTCAGTAGTTCGGTCAACCGAATGTGAGCAGTCAGGGGTCAAGGTTAAGCATCCTGGAGTGGAGAACTGGGGACACACAAACAAAAAACTTATAGTAGAGTGGTTTTCACTGCCCGAGGCCAAAGGAACACTTGTAAAGTTTTGGTAATGGTGGAAACATGGCAGACTACGGGTGCACAGCAAGATCCCACAAATAACAATGTGACAATGACCATCTGCTTTAATCGTGTCAACTGAGGGATAAATGTTGATCAAGCCACTGGAAAAGAACTTCTCAAATCATCTTTCGAACTGTATCCTGGGAACTTTGACAGCCAGCTGATGGAGACTGTGTTTAAATCTTACACCCACAGCTAACACGTCTCATGATGCAGCCTTCCCTGGGCACTCAACTTTGAGTTTTCACATCACTGACCCTTGCCACACTGGCAGAGGCAAAGCCAGCACGAGCCCATTCTCCAGTGAGCCATAGTGCCATGGCAGCGACCCAAGATGTGTGCCAACTTTCAACAGAGCCCACCAAACATTGGATGAGGGATAAAAGATTGCGGGCTACGATAGATTAAGGCCACAAAATTGTTTTGATTTCCTGGCTGGTACAACCCAAGTATCCAATGATCCTACAAAGAGGGTGTGGAGAGTGAATAAAGCAAACAGGGAGTAATCCAAATGGCATAAATATTTTTTAAAAATTGCCTACCATTAAGAAGTGCAATTTACTACAAGGAATGCCTGAATGAGAATAAACACAGTTTGTGGCATGCCCTAGATTGGATGACAAAAAAAAAAGACAGCGTACTTTCATCCTTAGTTGGACACTGAAACCAAGCATATGCAATGGGGGAAATCTTTAAAGAGACAAAATGCAATTAAGGTCAGAAGCCAAACATTTCAGGCGTGGAACTGCTGTTTCTCCTTTCACAGACGCTAAGGCAAGCACACAGATGGAAATCATTTGTAAGCAAAATCTTCCTTGAACCAAGACCAAGACTGATGTTTGTGCATGCTTCGCATACCTTATCCTTTGTCAGCTCATTTTTTAAATATCTTTCTCCTTGGGCACAGTTATCAGGTGCAAAAACACCCCTGCTTGTGGAAAGGGTGACAGAATCAAAGTGGGATTGTATGTGTTGTTTCGTAGATGCACAGGCTTAGAATTCTGACAAAAAAAAGCCCTCCCCCTTCCCTCGACCAGCTTTGAGTCTCGTAGGAAGCGGCCATCTTGCCTCTTCAGCCTGTTCTGCCATTCCACCGCAATTATGACCCACTGTTGGGTGGTGCCCCTTCTCTGGGGCCCTCCCTGAACTTCTCGCCTGCTTATCAACGGGAGAAGCGTTCCTGCAGAAATTCCGCCCCGCATCCCTTTTGCCAGACCGTTGACCATCTTGGAATTGTGCCAAGCCTTACCATTGGTTCTCACGGTGCCCAGTAGCCCTCCAGTACCCCATGCACGTGGCATCAGCCGCGTGCCTGCTTAATGAGTTCGGACAGGCTATTTGACCAGGAGTCCAATTTTGTCTAATGCCCACACAAATTTCCAGCAAAATAGCATCAGGGTTCCTGGCTGGCTTAGCACTTCCCTGGCTCAAGGGCGAAGGTGGTGCCATCTTAGCAACCAGTATCTCACCTCCCCATGCCCATTTCTGATTATAAATTTGAATAAGGTTTAGGTGACACATCTAAAGTATAAGGATGGAAATCGTATCTGGAATTCCCGAGGCTGGAAAACAACAAGAGATTCAGAAAAGCCATCTTGGTATGGCATTACAGACATAGAATCCCTACAGTGTGGAAACAGGCCATTTGGCTCAACAAGTCCACACTGTCCCTCCGAAGAGCATCCCACCCTGACTCATTCCCCCATGTCTAACCCAAAAAAATCCCAGGACACTGTGGGGCAATTTAGCATGGCCAATCCACCTAACCTGCGCATCTTTGGACTGTGGGAGGAAACCAGAACACCCAGAGGAAATCCACACAGACACAGGGAGAATGTGCAGACTCCACACAGACAGTCACCCGAGGGTGGAATTGAACCTGGGTTCCTGGTGCTGTGAAGCAGCAGTGCTAACCACTGAGCCACCATGCCACCTTTGGACTAAAGGGCTCAGGAAGATCCCAAAATGACTCAAGCGCAGTGAATCCCTTTAGAATATTCTGACTGTACTGCTGGCAAACACAAATAAACGAGTGAGTCATGAGTGGTTTGAGAATGTTACGTGAGATAGCAGTTCCAAATAGGCAAATTTAGCAGAAAATAACTGTTACTCCTTTTGGATTTAGGATTATTGAAAGCAAAGGGTGGTGTGACCTTCAAATCCGAGGTAGGCCCTTCCGCAATGACGTCACGAAGCACTTCTTGACAGAAAAGGGAGTTGAATTCTAGAATGTTCTCTCCCAAAGAGCTGTTGAGGCTCAAGATCAATTAACAATTTCCAAACCAGAGGTTGAAAGATTTTGGTCCGACACGGGCATGAAAGATTACTTGATTTGATTTATCATTGTCTCATGTATTTTGTTACACAGTGAAAAGTGTTGCATAGTCTCTGCCACCATCTTGAAACACAGAAAATAACCCAAAACAAGGAAGCTATAGGCAGAAAGTAAAGAAACGTTCAACTTAGCTGAAAAGCTTAGCCATGGGCCTGCATCCAGGATCTTCCACTCCAACGCTGAGACCGACACAAGCATGAAGCAGTCGGCCAACCTCGTGTCCCGTTGCCATGGCGCCGCCATTGGAACAGAGTCGCCATCTCGCCTCCGCCAATGCCGCCACCACTGATGCCGTCGGTTCCTCACCGGGCGCAAACCCGAACCTGCCACCCGCTGACCCGAGTCCGTGCTGCAGTCTGACCTCGCCAACACTACTGGGCCTCGGACTAGGCCCAAACCCTCCTCCGCTGCTACTGCCGGGAATCCAAAAACCTGCCACACATCCGCGCTGGACTCGCATCGCTGCCACGCTTAATAAGAAGGCAAGTTAAAATAAAACGAAGAATAAGACAAAGAAAGAAAAGTGGATGAGCCCCAGGCTCAGGAGCCTGAATTGCTATCTACTCCACCGCCGCCATCTTGAATGACTTGATAATGAAATCTGGGTAGAGTTAAGATGTGGATCTTTTAAAAAAACATTCATGGAATGTGGCCGTCACTGGCTGGGCCAGTATTTAATGCCCAAACCTAATTGCCCCTTGAACTGGGTGTCTTGCTCAGAACATCAACCACATCACTGTGAGACTGGAGTTACGTGTGGCCCAGACATACTCCCAAACTAGGAGCTCGGGATTCTGGATTCCTAGCCAGTGACAAAACCACGTCATCTCCATCTCTCTTTCATCAGCCATAGTTGGCAGAAAGGTTTTTATTTGCGACTGACTGCCCTGTCCCAGCTTTAATGAGACTGGGATTTATTGATGTCCTACGCACAGTGCAAAATTCAGGTGTCTTTCATGTGACAGGCCTGCTTAAAACTCACATGTGAATGTGAATTTGGCTGGTTATGTTCTCACACTCGCCCTGACGCTGAATTGCCCAGGTTCTGCACAGACACGGCAACGTGGAATTCAGTCCGAGTGACCTGAGACAATAATTGCAGGAAAGGAGAGGGATGAAACAAATGCAAAATAGGTGAGGTATTGCATTTTGGTGCAACAAACAGGGGCAGGTCTTATACAATTAATGGTAGGGCCTTGGATAGTGTTGTAGAACAGAGGGACCTAGGAGTTCAGGTACATAATTCTTTGAAGTTTCCATCGCATGTAGACAGAATAGTTAAAAAGGCATTTGGCACACTTGCCTCCATTGCTCCTTTGAGTATAAGAATTGGGATCTCATGTTGAGGCTGTACAGGACACTGGTGAGGCCCCTCCTGGAACACTGTGTCCAGTTCTGGTCACCCTGTCATAAGAAGGATACAATTAAACTAAATTAATATAATTAAACTAAACTACAATTAAATTAGCTTCAAA
>NW_025981614.1:0-5267 GCF_021869965.1 Rhincodon typus | reverse complement strand
TATGACTCTATGACTGTATGACATGTGCCCTCACTCTGTGTCATAATCTCTGTGACGTGTCACTGACTGTTTATTTTTGAAAATTCAAGCACACGACACCCACTGGGAGCTCAGGACCGCATCACAATGAGAACCGCTGCCATCACAATGAGAACCATGACAACGCGTCATCGCAGGGTCATATAAAACACAACAAAGTGAAACGATCTGTGCACTTGTGCAGGGGAGACACTGAGAGAGGAGATCAAGCTAAGTGCACAGCGAAACTCAGTCTGTACCTACCCAACTCCAGGACGACACAGAAGACAGAGTTGATTCAACAGATTTAGAGCATTTTCAAAAGCAGAAACAACAATGAAGTCTGTGATTGATTTCTTTTCCGCAGCTGTGAAGAAGATTATGGCTGAGACAGAAGATGAGAATCAAGTCGTCCAGGAAATTGTGAAGGGGATCCTGTCGATGGAAGAGAATGAGACAGAGACATCAATACGTACCATCACTGAGATGTTGGTGGTGTTTTCACGGAGGTTCGATAACAGCAGGGAAGAGCTGGGGAATGTCGTAGGGACACTGCTTGGAGGACTGATACCACGCTGCGCAGAGCGTTCCCCTGCAGTTCAGCAGATGGCTCTGAGTGCGGTCCGTACCATCCTGTCCATTCACTTAGTTGGTGAAAGTGACAGCCTGGAAGAACATCAATACTGTTTAGGGATTCTGAAGACCCTTCCAGAAGACCTGACGGACCCTGATCACCAAATCCAGTTCCAGGCGTGCCATGAGATCATGGAGCTGATTTGCCAGAAACTGCCGCGTGGTCAGTTGGACAACCTGCTGCTCATGGTCTGTGGCACCTTGTCTGACCAAGATCTCAACTGTGCCCGGGTCGCTTCCCTGCTGTTAGAAAACATCCTTCTGCAACAGAAACAACACCTTCAGGGCCATGTCTCAGATATCCTCCATGTGCTGGGGCTTCATTTGGAGTTAATCCCTCACCAGGAGGTGAAACAGAGAGTTTTACGAGGGATAACTGTATTGACCTCAAAGACCTCGACAGCAGCTATGTCCCAGCTACTGCTCTGTCACCCCGCTGCGGACAAGTCCATCCGGGAAGTGTGGAGAGCAGCAGCTGAGGATAGAGCCTGCGTGGTGAGTACGATCAAACACCTTGTGTACTCACTCGAGGGAAAAAGCTGCCCTGTCAGTGGGGACATGTACTCGGCCAATGTCTCGTTGACTGCCATCCACGGCCTCAATGAGATTCTAACTGAGCCCAAGATGGCAGACGTGGTGAGGACATTGTTCCCACAGATATTCAGTGGCCTCCTTGTATCTCTCACCAGTGGGGTGAGTTTCTCTCTGCCCAGTGATTCGGACACTCAGTCACAGCAGAGAGGTTTCACAGCTGGGTTTGATGTGGATACAAGTCGGTCACTGAATGAAAGGTGTGTGAGGTCACTCGAGGCCCTGTTTGATCTGACCGGTCGCAGTGACATCTCTGACCAGATGGTAATGGTTGGAGGATGGAAACAGCTAACAGGGGTTGGATTTGATCAGGGGGTTGTTCTGCTGGCCAGGGCATTGACAGCATCTGTAGGTGATGATTTCTGTAACACCGTACGTCGACTGGCTTCCCAAATGGTTCGGCTCCGAGACTCTCAGGCAATTCCTGTGATCATCTTCTTTGGGGAACTCCTGAAGTCTCCGTGTGTTTCTGAGCTGGGTCTCCGAGATATAGTCATTAACAGCTTGGTTCGCTACCTGTGCTGGTACGACTCTTCACTCGTTAGCCAGTTGCTCTGTATCAGAGCTTTGGAAAACATTGATTTTGGAGCAAGGCAACGGTGTTGGAGTGTGACCGATGTATTAGTGAGCCGCTTGGGGAATACAGAGAACAGCGACGTATTCACACTTGCCGTGCTGTCTTGCCTGCGAAAAAACATTCTCGAGGCACCAGCAGAAACAATCAGGCCCTTTTTAAATCCAATCCTCACCAGGATTCAGCCACTGTTTGGGGCAGGGAGTGAGCAAGTCTCTGTGGAAGCTTTCCAGATCTTGGGACTATTGGCCAGGTTTGGGGAGTCCGGTGACTTCCAGCAACAGCTCCACACCAACATCGTGTGCTTGCTGTTGCACTTGGACAGTGAGAGCGAGAAAACCATCCAATGCTGTAGTACAACACTGCAGATGGTTTTCTCATCCACTGGTTCCACAAAGGCTTGCTCCTTAATTGAAAAGTATCTTGAGGCGCCAGGCTGGAGGTACCTGTCCTTCCTGAAGCGTATTTCACGTCAACTCATTGACGATTACCCCAACATGGTGAATTCCTACATTTCGGATTGTGTGTCCTTCAGCTCCAACCAGGACCATCTCCGTGATCACGCAGTGGCCTTGGCAACATTCCTCTCGAAGCAGAGACATCACTTCAGACTCACCCGATGGACCTCCTGGTGGGAAACATTAATTGGTAATTGCTGCTGTACAGCCCCCAAATGAAGCCTCAGCACATCAGGTTCTGAATGCAGCCCAGACCCCTGTCTTCTAACACCAACTGCTCCCCATCCTCACTGTCAGTATACAAACAGATTGTTTGTGTCACACCAATGGATCTTTACAGCTTCATCATGATATCTGATCTCCTTAAGATCCTTATCCTTATTACAGCATCAGATCTCTGTCAGATCCTCACCTTTCCACCAACAACTGATCTCTCCAGATCCTCAATTTTGTCTCAGCTTTGATCTCTCCCAAGGACAAGAACAGATCTCCTCCAGATCCTCACCTTTGTCACTGAAACTGATCTAAAGCATACACCTTTACATAATACTGGCTTGATCACATCCAGAGCCTCCCATTCATAAAAACAATTGATGCTTCACCAAGATATATTTGTACATATTGTAAAGAATTCATTTTATTGTAAATAAATATTCTGTTTGAACGTAAAATAAACTGTGGCAGCATTGGTATGTGACAGGTAACATAAATGCACTCACATTCTGGGATTGGGGACTGCTGCCTATCAGGGGTCATCCCTTCTCAAGCAGCGGATAAAGACAGCAAGGCTCAGGGTCTTCACTCACCTTCACTGACCACACCTGCAGGAAGCACTGCTGGTTTGATAAGCTTGGAAACGGGGTTTTAGAGCTCGGGCGTGTTCACCTGGTAACTTAAGGAAGTATTTCTGACTGACAGTGAGCACTAGTCAGGAAAAGGGAGGCAGTCAGAGATTCAGGAAAGCCCCAGAGTGCATCTCACTCAAGAAGAGATTTTCTGTGTTGGAAAACAGTGAGAGTGATGGTTACTCTACAGCATGAAGCCAGAGCTCAGCTGCACACCGAGAGGAGCAGAAAGAGAGGGAGAACAATAGTGGTGGGGAACTCAGCCATGGGGGGCTCTCACAGGTATTTCTGCTGCCACAGACATCACTCTAGGATGGTGACTTGCCTTCCTGGGGCCAGGGTCAAGGAAGTCACTGAACCACGACAGAGCATTGGGAAGGGGGAGGGTGAACAGTCAGTGGTGGTTCACATTGGTACCAATGACATAGGTAGTGTAGAAGGGAAGAGGTCCTGTGACAAGAATTTAGGGAGCTATGTAGCAGATTAAAAAAGCAGGACCTCAAAGGCTGTAAACTCTGAATTAGTCCCAGTATTACATGCTGGTGTACATAGAAATAGACAGATAGAACAGATGAACGTTCTGGAGCAGAGGGAGGCTTTTAGAATTCCGTATCACTGTTCACACAAGGTCAGGCCTGTACCTGGTGAAAGTCAGATCAGGAAATTTGAGGCAAAACAAACAAATTTTTCAAAGTCCAGGCAGGAGCATCAAGTGGAACTGAAACAGTCGTCGATGTACAGAAGAGAGAGTTGTGGGAGGAGGTCAGTGTAAGGCCTGGAACAAGGATTGTTCCACATACCACATAAACGGACAGGAATAACTGGGACCCATGCGGCTACTCACAGCCAGATGTTTGACTTGGCAGAAGTGAGATGAATTAAAGGAGAAATTGTTCAGTGAGACAAGTTCAGCAGAGCAGAGGAGAGCGGTGATGGACAGTGGTTGTTCAGGACTCTGGTCGAGGCACAAGCCGAGAGCTTTCCAATCATCCTGGTGGGAAATGGAGGTATAGAGGGATTGGACATCCTGCTGAAGGGGTGACAGTTAGTGTCAGGAATACGCAAATTGTCAATATGGTTGGGGGTAGCGGAATCGGAGGAATCAAAAATGTGCCAGGCAGGATCTGGACAAGTGCAGAGAGGATGGAATTCAAGGTCGGAGGAAATGAGCTGGGTGGGTCAAGAACAGGCTAATACGATGGGCCTACCAGGACAGTCTGGTTTGTGGATTTTGGGAAGATTCAAGGAGGGGTCGGAAGAATTGTCAGAGAATTGGTGTTGAGCCTCATGAAGGTAAAGATCAGTGAGCAGATTACAACAGCACCACCCGTGTTGGGGGATTTGATGACAAAGGACATGTTGGGCCTGAGAGAGTGAAGTGCGGCAATCTCAGAAGTGGACAGGTGAGAACGGTGAGAGGAGCAGATAAATAGACACAGCCGATGTCACACTGACCGTTTTCAATGAAAAGATCGAGGGCAGTTAAGAGGCTAGGGGAAGGGTTCCAAATGGAGGATGAACACTGGGCACGTGTGAAGGGATCAGTGGGAATGGGGGGTAATTCCTGCCACAGAAGTGAGCGCAGAGACGGAGGTGGTGGAAAAACAGTTCAACATCACAGTGAGCCTGTTCCATGGTGTAGAAGCTTCAGGCCAGAAGGCAGGGTCTAACAGTGGCATTGCTGCAAAATTGATCAAGGGGTCAATGGCTGCATTAGGGAGGGTTGATATCTTAGGAAGCACCTCAAATCGGACCATTTGTGTAGAAGTTAAACACATTAGTCAGAGAGAGATGGGAAGACTGATATGGGTCAGTAAATCTCACAGAAGTAAACACAATAGGGTCATAAGAGTAGGGGATTTCAATTAGCCCAATATTAGCTGGGTCACACAAAACGTGAAAGGGACCGAAGTGGAAGAATTCTTAAAATGTGGACTGGAGGGCTTTATCAGCAGGAGTTTTTGTGGGGATTTGAGGAAGTAATTTTCATTCTAAGGATGGTGGGGATCTGGAACTTACTGCCTGAAAGGTGGGAATGGTCAAAACGTTTAAGAAGTATTGCTTGTTTACCGATCTCAACCACAGTCATTAGGTTGGCACAAAGAGGACAAGAGTCAAGTCTGTATCTACCATCCATTACCTTTACTA
>NW_025981613.1:0-5267 GCF_021869965.1 Rhincodon typus | reverse complement strand
CCAGCTCTACACCTTGTTATCTATCATTATCAATGTCTGTCCCTTCACAGATAAGTTATTTGATGTGGGGCTATAAATGCAAATTCTTTTGAAAATAAGGGATTAAATAGATTAAATATTTTAATGCAGGCATAGCTTTTTATCAACAAGGGTGTTTCTTTGTAAAGACATCAATTGACACTTAGACCTTTATTCTATTTGGCCAAAGCAAAACAGGAATCAATGGGTATCGGGGCAAATTCTCTGGTGGTTGGAATCATACCTGACACATAGGAAGATGGTCGTGGTTGTTGGAAGTCAATCATCTCAGCTCCAGGACATCTCTGCAGGAGTTCCTCAGGGTAGCGTCCTCGGCCCAACCATCTGCAGCTGCTTCATCAATGACCTTCCCTCCATCACAAGGTCAGAAATGGGGATTTTCACCGATGATTGCACAATGTTCAGCACCACTAGTGACTCCTCAGATATTGAAGCAGTCCATGTCCAAATGCAACAAGATCTGGACAATATCTAGGCTTAGGCTGACAAGTGGCAAGTGACATTCATGCCAGACAAATGCCAGGCTATGACCATCACCAATAAGAAACAAATCTAACCACCGACCCTTGACATGCAATGGTGTTATCGTCACTGAATCCCCCACTATCAACATCCTGGGGGTTACCATTGACCAGAAACTCAACTGGACTCACCACAAACACAGTGGCTACAAGAGCAGGTCAGAAGCTAGGAATACTGTCGCGAGTAACTCACCTCCTGACTCCCTCAAAACCTGTCCACCATCTACAAGGCACAAGTTAGGAGTGTGGTGGAATACTCCACACATGCCTGGATGAGTGCAGCTCCAACAACACTCAAGAAGCTTGAAACCATCCAGGACAAAGCAGCCCGCTTGACTGGCACTATATCCACAAGCATCCACTCCCTCCACCACTGACACTCAGTAGCAGTATTATCTACAAGACACACTGCAGAAATTCACCAAGGATCCTCAGACAGCACCTTCCAAACCCACGAACACTTCCATCTCGAAGGACAAGGGCAGCAGACATATGGGAATTCCGCCACCTCCGAGATCCCCTCCAAGCCACTCACCATCCTGACTTGGAAATATATCGCTGTTCCTTTACTGTCACTGGGTCAAAATCCTGGAATTCCTTCCCTAACGGTATACATTAATGGTAGACTACAGCAGTTCAAGAAGGCAGTTCACACCACCTTCTGAAGGGCAACTAGGGATGGGCAATTAATGCTGGCTAGCCAGTGACGCCCACATGCCACAAATGAATAGAAAAAAAATAATCTAAGCATGAGCCGTGATGTCTTCCCATGGTGGATCTGAGTGAGTTGGCATGGAGGCTATAAGAATAAACAGTGGTGGGTGGGTGAATGTGTCAGCACTAAGTTGGCATAGAGGGCCATAGAGATGGATGATTCTGCCTGAAGAGGGCAGGTAAATTTGAGCATGTGTTAAATATAGTCTTAATTGTAAAGTTATTTTAAGCCAAGTTAGCTGTTAGGGCTTTGAAGAACATCCCTCATGTTTATAAGTAAAAATACATAACACCCATTGACAATCGCTGTTATATTTTTATACAAAGCACCATATAATTCTATGTTCATTTCATTACCAAGGTGAACTAAGCTACTACCTGTGGCCAATAGTCATGATTTCCCAATGTAGGGAAAACCTGTAGATCTTTGAAATACTCCTGGATTGTCATCGTCATATTACGGAGAATGTCAATCACAATCTTTGTAGAAAGCTCTGCAACACGTACATGGGGGGGACTATCTCTACAAAAACAAAAGAAAACCAAAAACAATAATGATGGTAAGTGGTCACAGGACACACACAGTGCTGATAATAAAACTGTAACAAAATGTCCTATTGTTTTCCTTGGCGGTTTACTCGACCAAATTAGACATTGAAAATGCTGAGTGGGTCACAGCATCCTATTTCAAATGCCTTAAAAATTCAGGCTCAATAAAACATTTATTTTCCAAATTAACTCTTAGTGTCAATGGTACCACCTCCGCTTCAGAGTCGGAAGGTTGTGGGTTTTAGTACCACAGAAAACAATCTTAGCTGACATTTCATGAAACCAAAGCACTGAGTGAGCCTGCACTGCAGAGATGTCACCATTCAGATGAGATGTAAAATCGAGGCACGTCGCCCCTCACAAGTGCATATAAAGGAACATATGGCATTACTCAAACAAGAGGAGAATTCCCCCTTGGTAGCCTGGAAAATTTTTATCACAGAACAGACAGACATCAATGAAAATAGAGGATATAGTCATGATCTCATTGGGTTTAGCAACCTAACTGCCATATTTCCTTTATTGCAACAACTATATTTCAAAAATAGTGGGGTATCTTGAGTTGTAAGGTGTTATATAAATGCAAGTACCTTTCTTTCACTGAGCATTATTTGAAAAGCTAACTCTCCTTATTGATTTAGATATAGAATTCCTACAGTACGGAACCAGGCCATTTGGCCCATTGAGCCCACACTGACACACCAAGAATAAGGGGAGGCGAAGGTGTAGTGGTATTAATCGCTGGACTGTTAATCTAGAGACCAAGATAACTTTCTCAGGACCCTGGTTCAAATCCCGCCATAGCAGATGGTGGAATTTGAATTCAATAAAATATCTGGAATTAAGAGTCTAATGATGACCATGAAGCCATTGCTGGTGTCGGAAAAACCCATCTGGTTCACTAATGTCCTTTAGGGAAGGAAACTGCCATCCTCATCTGGTCTGGCCTACATGTGACTCCAAACCCACAGCAATGTGGTTGACTCTTAACTGCATCTCTGGGCAATTAGGGATGGGCAATAAATGCTACCTAGCCTGCGATGCCTTCACCCCGTGAATGAATAAAGAAAATAAAGAGAATTCCATCCGTCCACCCAATCCTTGCATTCCCCATGGCTAATCCACTTAGCCTGCACATCCCTCGACATCACTGCCAATTTAAACATGGCCAATCCACCTATCCTGCACATTTTTGGACTGTGAAAGGAAACCAGAACACCTGGAGGAAACCCGCACAGACACAGGGAGAATGTGCGGAGTTTGCACAATCAGTCGCCCAAGGCTGGAATCAAACCCAGGTCCCTGGTGCTGTGTGAGGCAGCAGTGCTAACCCCTGAGCCACTGTGCTGCCCCAGTGATTTAGAGAATACAGGAGAATTTTGTGAAACAAATGTTTTTAACAAGGCTGCAGTTGCTCAGTCCACCTTGCAGGTTGTGGTGCAATCTGTTAGGAAGGGTCACTATATTATTTTGTTGCTGGTCAGCAAAATGCAAGTCATTCTTCAACTTGTTGTTAAATGGTAACTTTTTCTATTTTCATCCTGTGCACAGCTCATCAACCAACAAGCCCTCAGATAAATATTTGTTGGCTGCTCATTCCCTTCATCTATCTTTCAACATGTGGCATAAGACTCTGCGTTTGACATGGCCTAGACTGGACACTCCACCCTTCTACCTGGCTCTCTTTCAAGTGAATAAGTTGTTTTTTGTACATTGTATCATATTGGTTTTATTGCACCCTAGCACTTAAATAGCCAGCTCTCCATTTCACAAATGATTCTGTGTTAGAGCTGAGCACAATTAAGTAGGAATTCTCACAGGACTGGAGCGGAGAGGGATGACTTCATTTAACCCTTGTGGGAATCCATCTCATCTAACTCAGCAGGAATATAAACCAACAAAATCCAATGTTCTTCCCACCCTAGCCCGAGCAGCTAAGTCCACCTCTGTGGTTACTAAACCTGGCTCAATATTTCTCTCTCAGCTGTGGTTTCTACCATGTTAAACAGTAACGCTCAGTCAAGGAAAGTCTGGTACTATGGTAGAAAAAGCTATTGCAGCAAAATTCTCCTCCCACCCGACTCAGAGGAAATTATGATGTTAATTCACCACAATCATCTTGGTGAGATTGCTATCTATGTCATATTCAGCCTTTCTTCTGGGTTCAATTATCCAACCAGAAATCTTACTCTCCTTGAGCAGAATGCATTGTATTTAGGTTCCCATCAGTAGCACTATGAGTGAGTAACTAATGAACTATAAAAATGGAAGTTCATAAAATTACAATAGGGTGATTCAGCACATCTGGTAGATATTGGTTATCCTCTGCAAGAGTAGCTTAAAACTTACGTCTATCTTGTTCTTTTCTTTCAACTACTGATCTACCTGATATAGTCTCTGTTTCAACCACCAAGCCCAGTGATACACCTCACTGCATTCAAGAAAGAATCACGCTTACACATGCTTACTTCTTTCCTTTAATGTTATAACCGTATTATCTGTACTGTATAACTTCAATTACTTAAAAAAAAATTTTCTTGTCCTAAACCTATCAAAGGACACCACAATCTCCTCTGTCTAACAAAGACAGTCTGAATCACATTTGTGTTTCCTCAATATATACTACTGACTCTACTGTGGATCCTTCCTGGAGCCTCAACATCCTTCCCATAGTTGTAGCCAAAAGACTGTACAGAAATCCAGTAGTGGACTTACAACAGGATTTTACCATTATATGTTGATTTTTATATTCCAGTCCTCGAACATAATGTTGCGTTACATGCCCTTAACCCACTTCAGCTGTTCTTGAGAAATTGCCCTATGTGGTTTCTCCTGACTATTCTTTTACAATTTTCTACCTTCCCCCACATTCCATACCACTTGATCTTCCTGAATAGTCTTTTATGTGGTATCTAGTCAAAAGCTTTCTGAAAGTTCAATTGCACAATGTCAATGTTTGTCCTTTCTGAAAATCATATTGGCTGTTCCTCATTATATTGTATACATTGTAGGAACTTTATCTTCAATTTCCAAATCCAAAATTCTCCCTACCGTAGGTATGAATCCGTAACACCCTGGATTAAGACTAATTTCCTTATAAAAATATAACTCTTACATCAACACTCTCCAGCACACATTCAATGCCAGTAGAATCTTGCAATATAATTGGTAGAGCTGCTGGTTCTTATTTACCATGTTCCTCAGGATAAAATACATACAAAGCTTTTTGTGATCTCATTGCATTCCAAAGCATTTCACGCCAATTAAATATGTTTATAGGTCATCATTGTTATCATAAGCAAAAACAGAGCAGTTAATTAATGCACAGAAAGATTCCACAAGGTGCAAAAAACAACATAAACAACCAACTAAAGCTTTTTAGAGATAGTAGGAACTGCAGATGCTGGAGAATCTGAGATAACAAGGTGTAGAGCTGGATGAACA
>NW_025981612.1:0-5267 GCF_021869965.1 Rhincodon typus | reverse complement strand
TCCTCTGATGCTGCTTGGCCTGCTGTGTTCATCCAGCTCTACACCTTGTTGTCTCATTAAGTCCAGTGCCTGGTTTGAAGATGAGATGTTGTTCTTCCAGTTTGCGCTGAGATTTGCTGGAATGCTGCAGCATGCCGAGGACAGACATGCGGGCATATGAGCAGGACTCTGTGTTAAAATGACCGACTACAGGAAGGACAGGGTCCTGTTTGCTCATGGACCGGAGATGTTCTGCAGAGCAGTCACCCAGTCTGTGTTTTGGTTTCTCCGATGTTAGAGCCGGCCATGTTGGGTGCAGGGAATACCAGATTGGAGGGGGTACCGGTGAAGTGCTGCTTCATTTGGAACAACCCCTAGTTACTGACGTACCAGCTGATGGAAACGGAAGACATGGAGACAATAAGGACTGCGAACGCTGGAAGCCAGAGCCTGTAGGTGTGAGGCTTGAAAAGCACAGCAGGTCAGGCAGCATCAGAGGAACAGGACGGGCTTCAGCACGAAACATTGACTTTCCTGCACAAAAACAAAGTTGCTGGAAAAGCTCAACAGGTCTGGCAGCATCTGTGGAGGAGAAAACAGAGTTAACGTTTCGGTTCTGGTGACCCATCCTCAGAACTTCCCCTTGTATGCTGTGTTTTTCCAGCCTCACACCTACAGGGAACGGAAATGGAATACCCTTCCCCATCCCTGTCAAATTTGTTCTTAATTTTGAACACCTCAATAAGGTCACCTCTACATCTTCCCTGCTCCAAGGAGAATGGGGCCAAATTTCTCTAATATTTCCTCTCGTCGAAAGTCCTTCGTTCTAGGAAATCTCCTTTGACCTCTCTCCAGGGCTTTAACATCCTCCCTCAAATAAGGTGGCTAGAGCTGAACACTTGGGAGGGAAGGGTCACTGACTCTGCTTCTCTCTCTCTTTCTCTCCACAGATGCTGCCAGACCTGCTGAGTTTCTCCAGCAATTTCTGCTTTTCGTTGGAGATCTCACAGAGACGCTGAGAATAATGAGTCAGCTCCGATTCAGTAAACAAGTCTCCGTGACACCGACTCGAGAAAGGATCCAGGCTCTTTGTGGTTCGCCCGTGTTAAACATTAACATCCTGTCACAAAGTCAGCCATTAAAAGCATCCCTACAGAGATGCAAATATGACTGTTAAGCCAAGTCTGTCTCTGAGCATAGCTTCTAACGCGGCCCAGCGGGACTTTCCCCAGGAAGAAGGGAATATTCCTCTAAAGCCTGTGTGATTTGCAAAGTTTCCCCGCTCTGGAGGAAGGTGCTATTGTGGTAAAGGCAATAAGGAATAGGGAGTCCATTCAGCCCTACCCTCCCCACTCTCATATCCTGTTCCAGATTCCCAAGAAGATCACCCACTGTGACTCCACTTTCCTGCAGTCAAACTCCAGCAGATACAATGGGGAAAGAGTCAGTGAAAAGGAAATTAAGTTTGGACAGAAAAACAATAAAAAGAATCTACGAACAGGGACCTGTTGAACCTGTGTTCAAGTAGATGCCTTTTTTGAATCTCCTGGGAGCTTAGAGAGCCTTAAGTTTTTTGTTTGGCTATTCATTCACCCCAGGGTATATGTCTGTCTCTGGCTTGCCTCAGCATTTATTGCCCGTCCTTAGCTGACCCCTTGAGAAGGCATTGGCCAACTGTAGAGTGGGGTTCACAGTTCTTTTCCCACGGCAACAGCCTCAGCCAATCAGAGTCAATTTACTAACCAATCAGCTGAGGTATAAACAGAGGCGATCATTTGGAATTTTGGCTTTCTTGTGGGTGTCCTGATGAAATGTCTCGAGCCACGCACCCTTTTTCAGCAATGTGGAAGAATTGTTTTGGGGAGCCAGAGTGGATGTGACGGGGCCCAACGGCAATCCCTTAGGAATTTGTTTGGTCAGACGGAAACAAATTGAGCCTGGAAAAGGACCCACTTTTTTCTTGAAGCCTGGTCAGCGGAACAATGTGCAAGAATGCCTCAGAAAGTGATCCATACTGTAGGAGAGGAGGGTGCTGATTGGTCGGCCAGGTGGACTCTGATAAGAAGAGCTATTGCCAGAGAGAACGCAGCAATGAACAATTGACAGTTAACTGCCAGGCTTTCATTTAAATTGTCCAACTCAAAGAAACTGCACAGCAACTCACCAACTCAGAGAAGATGGGGCCTGGTTTCTTGGAAGAATGACCTGTAGAGGCTATAATCGTACGATAGGCGAATTTCCTCAAGTGTGTCAGAAGTATCATAATCATAAGAATCATACAGCACAGAAACAAACCCTTCGGTTCAACCAGTCCATGCTGACCATAATCCCAAACCAAACTAGTCCTACCTGCCTGCTCCTGGCCCATATCCCTCCAAACATATCTTATTCATAACTTTTCAGTTTTTCCCTCTATCTATGTTCCTCCATAACCAGGTCGACGGTCTGAATCTCAGGAATTCTCTTCCCTGCACCGAAACATTGGAAGAAGGCTTGGCAGTAAACTGTCAATCGCTAACATTAAAACAGTCCCTTTAAGAGTGCAACCTGAAATCTTGTTGTCTCGATCTTTGACACGATGTCCTCTCAAAAACCCGCTTGTGTGTTTCGATTGTTTTATTGTCTTTTTCTTGACAATTTCTTCCAACAGATTTTGTTTCCAGCAATCCACATCCATGCGACAGGGAGCAGAGGATGCTGTGCAAATAGATGTGGGGTGAGTTCCCGTACTCCTTTTTCCACTCTCCTGATTATTAGAAAGGATGGGAAGGCACGTGAGAGGGCCAGGGAAGTGGGAGAGGGGTACAGGATGGGGAAATGGGTAACAAAATTCACAAGGGTGACAGTAGAACTGAGAAAGAGGTGTTGGTAGTGCACTCAACTGGCTATACAAGCTGGTGAAATACAGGTTTGAGCTCAATGAAAAATCTGGAATTTAGAAGCAGGAGCGTTGGTTAACTCTGAGAGATAGTAAGAACTGCCGATGCTGGAGTCAGAGATAACACGCAGTGCGGAACTGGAGGGACACAGCAGGCCAGGCAGCATCAGAGGAGCAGGAAAGCTGACGTTTCGGGACGGGACCCTTCTTCGGAAGGTGCTGCTGCCTCACAGGGACCCGGGTTCGGTTCCCACCCTCAGGCAAGTGTGGAGTTTGCACTTCCAACCCCCGTGTCTGTGCAGATTCCCTCCGGATGCTCCGGTTTCCTCCCACAGTCTGGAGATGCGCAATGAGGGTGGATTGGCCGTGCTCAATGCAGAGTTACAGGGGTGGGTCACGCCTGGGTTGGGTGCTCTTCAGAGGGTCAGTGCGGACTCAATGGGCCGAATGGCCAGCTTCCACTTTGCAGGGATTCTGTTTCTGTGAATCACAGAAAGCTAGTACACAGTGTACAGCAAGTATTCCATCGTTCCCCTTACTGGTTGTCCATCAGGGTATCTCTATTGTAACTGCCTTCCTAGGCAGAGTGACCAGCTTTTCTGGAAGTGTGGGTGTGTGCTTGGGGTAAAGGGGTTCGAGAGGCAACAGTTCCAATTGATTTTTGTGAGCATGTGTAATGAGAAAAAGGGCAGAGGAGCAAATTCCTGGCTTACTCTTGTGCAGACTAATGGACAAAAGGAACGTAGGGAAAACAGTCAAAATAAGGAACAATCCCTTTAATTGTGGAGCATTATTCCCATCCAGATGCCTTTTAAATGTTGTAATTGTACCAGCCTCCACCACTTCCTCTGGCAGCACATTCCATACACACACCACCCTCTGTGTGAAAATGTTGCCCCTTAGGTCCCTTTTAAATCTTTCCTCTCTCACCTTAGACCTACGCCCTCTAGGTTTGGACCCCCCTACCCTGGGGAAAAGACCTTGACTATTCACCCTATCCATGCCCCTCATGATTTTGTAAACCTCTATAAGGTCACCCCTCAGCCTCCAACGCTCCAGGGAAAATAGTCCCGGCCTAGTCAGCCTCTCCCGGTAGCTCAAACCCTCCAACCCCTTGTAACCCAGCAACATCCTTGTAAATCTTTTCTGAACCCTTTCAAATTTCACAACATCCTTCCTATAGAAGGGAGACCAGAACCGCACGCAGTATTCCAAAAGTGGCCCTAACCAATGTCCTGGACAACCAGTAAGGGGAACGATGGAATACTTGCTGTACACTGTGTACTAGCTTTCTGTGATTCACAGAAACAGAATCCCTGCAAAGTGGAAGCTGGCCATTCGGCCGATTGAGTCCGCACTGACCCTCTGAAGAGCACCCAACCCAGGCGTGACCCACCCCTGTAACTCTGCATTGACCCTCCCAACTCCTATACTCAATGCACTGACCAATAAAGGCGAGTGTACCAAACACCTTCTTCACCACCCTGTCTACCTGCGACTCCACTTTCAAGGAAGTATGAACCTACAGCCCAAGGTGTCTCTGTTCAGCAACACTCCCCAGGACCTTACCATTAAGTGTATAAGTCCCGCCCTGATTTCCCTTCCCAAAATGCAGCACCTCACATTTATCTAAATTAAACTCCATCTGCCACTCCTCGGCCTATCGGCCCATCTGATCAAGATCCTATTGTACTCTGAGGTAGTCTTCCTCATTGTCCACTTTGCCACCAATATTTGTGTCATACAGTCATACAGCACGGAAACAGAACCTTCGGTCCAACCAGTCCATGCTGACCATAATCCCAAACTAAACTAATCCCACCTGCCTGCTCCTGGCCCATATCCCTCCAAAGCTTTCCTATTCATGTACTTATCCAAATGTCTTTTAAACATTGTAACTGTACCCACATCCACCACTTCCTCAGGCAGCACATTCCACTCACCAACCATCTGCAAACTTACTAACCATGCCTCCTGTATTCACATGCAAATCATTTATATAAATGATGAAAAGCAGTGGGACCCAGCTCTGATCCCTGTCGCACACCGCTGGTCACAGGCCTCCAGTCTGAAACACAACCCTCCATTACCACCCTCCTGGATGGTGTCGAGCTTCCTGAGTGTTGTTGGAGCTGCCTCCATCCAGGGCAAGTGGGGAGTATTCCCTCACAGTCCTGCCTTGTGCCTTGTAGATGGTGGGACAGGCTTTGGGGAGTCACAAGAAGAGTATTCCCAGCCTCTGACCCGCTCTTGTAGCCGCTGTGTTTATACATCTGGACAAATTCAGTTTCGGGTCAGTGGTAACCCCTTGCATGTTAATAGTGAGGTAATAATATGCCATGAAACATCAAGAGGAAATTGATGGGTTCTTTATTTTTTTGACATGTTCACTGCCTGGTACTTTTGTGGC
>NW_025981611.1:0-5268 GCF_021869965.1 Rhincodon typus | reverse complement strand
CTCACCTTTCCTGACTCCATCCCCGCCTCTTCGACCTGTTTGTTTCCTCTCCACCTATCCTCTCCTCTATCCCTCTTCTATCCGCCTCCCACTCTCTCCCTATTTATTTCAGAACCCCCTTCCCCTCCCCCTTTTCTGATGAAGGGTCTAGGCCCGAAACGTCAGCCTTCCTGCCCGTCTGATGCTGCTTGGCCTGCTGTGTTCATCCAGCTGTACACCTTGTTATCTCACCTTTCCATTGTGATTTGTCATCAGAAAAAGAGATGAGCTCCTATGCAACTTGTCTTCATGATACAGTAATACTGTATGGCATGGGTGTTCATGAAATGTTAAAGGCAGGGAAGAACCCAATTGATAGAAGAGCACTTATTAAGAATTTGTAATGATGTAATAATCATCTAAAGGAAACTCTCCATGTGGTATGCTAACAATGAACACCAGTGATGCATCATAGTTTGCTACATAATGGGAGGACATAGGTTCATATTTCAAGTTTACTACACCGGAATTCCTTATGAAAAAAAAGATGTTTTGTAATTTGAGAATTCAGGGGAATTGTCAAGGTTGCTCACGCATGAATCATTTCCAGAAAATTGATCGCCCATTCTCTTTATCAGCAAATGGGATCTGTAACTGAAGAACCCAAAGAAAGAAATGCCCCTGAAATTGTAAAATTGTATTTAGAAATCTGAGGATGTGAACTCAAACTGAGGATGGTGAAATCAATTTATTGTGGCTATTCTATAACACGATGAATGTGGACATTGTTCTGTGCTGTCATTGTATGTACAGACCAATGATGGGGCCAGTTCATTGGAAGCTGTTTGTCCAATTCCTTGAGTAATGAGTTATTGACGTGAAGAAAATCAATACTCATTGTTTCCCATATTTTAGAACTTCTATTGAACATAAAATTGCACTTTATGTTGAAATTCAATTCAATAAAACATAATGAAAGACACAAATATTGAACATAACACAATATGAATTACTTGAAAATAAGGGGCTGGATTTTCCGAGGAATGGCAATCTTAATCCCACTCAGGTCCTCCTCAGAAATACAGAGCCACAATACCATACTGATATTTCTATTATAGGACAGAACTGTTGGAAAAAGGTGACCCACCTCCTCTTTATACAGCTGTCAGCTGCTGTATTCTGACAGTCAATTTGACAGTTGCTGTCAAACCTCAGGTACATAAGGCATGTACGCTGTTAGGGTGCAAGTAGGGTAGGCTGCCAGTTAGGTGGGGGAGTAAGGTGCCACCTAAGTAGGGTACCAGGTGGGTAGGATACCAGGATGCCAGATATGTAGGGTACCAATTAGGAAGACTGCCAGCTAGCGATGGGTATGATACTTGGGAAAGGATGACAGATCAGCAGGTGTAGGGTTGCAACTAGTTACGGTGCCAGCTGCATAACGTGCCAGATAGGGAGGGGCTAGGTGCAAAGGGTAGGTTACCAGATGGTTGGGGTTAGGGTGCTAGGTAAGTAGGGTACCAAGGTACCGAGTAATTAGGGTGCCAGCAGAGTAGGCTGCTAGCTGGGAAGAGGTAAGATATCAGGGCTAGCATGCTAGATGAGTAGGGGCTAGGGTGCCAGCTTGATATGGGATAGAGTGCCAGGTGAGGGTGGTTGGGTAGGGTTTAGCCCCAAGAGAGTGTACCTGCAAGTGGGAGAGGTTTTGTGTTGGTGTAGGTGGGATGTGAGAGTAGTGGTGGGACATTGTGGAGGGAGGATTCAGTCTGGGGGATGGATGTTTCTTCAGGTCTGAT
This sequence comes from Rhincodon typus, assembly GCF_021869965.1. Taxonomy (NCBI): domain Eukaryota; kingdom Metazoa; phylum Chordata; class Chondrichthyes; order Orectolobiformes; family Rhincodontidae; genus Rhincodon; species Rhincodon typus. The sequence goes on along the minus strand of NW_025981611.1, from coordinate 3,493 downwards.
AAGAGTGGTGAATGGATAAGGTCGGGGTCTATGGGATATGTGGGGGTCTTGGGGAGCCAGAGTTGGATGTGTGTAAGATAAGTTTGGGGTATGTTTAAACATCTACTCAGACGTTTGATTTGTGTATTTAATGGTTTAACTTTTCCTGAGTAACTATTTTATTTAATTTCATAGGAGCCATCTGAAGCCTCTGATTTAAATGGAAACTTTCAGAGGTTTCCTGGTGTAGAGGAATTATCCATCAGAAAATTCAATTTCCTGGGCAATTGCTTCAGAGAGTGCTACAATGAGGATTCTGCAGCATTCCCGTGTGCAGCTCCCGTCTATGTTGGAATACCAATGGTCCGGCCATTAGAAAATCCAGGCCAACATGTCCATTTCACTCAGTGAATTTCCTAATTTGAATAACAGTCTGTATTTTAATCTGCTAATTCACCCAGAGATATGATTAGATCATTTAATTAAAGTCAAGCTGATAAAAGTAGTTAGTGGAAGACAAAGGCTATGAAATAGCTGAATTGAGATTGTGCGCTTGTAAAGATATTAGATTTATTAATGAAATACGAATTCATAAAATCTTTGATGTTAAAATGCTAAGATTCACTGAAGCAGGATACTTAAAATTACAAACTGAGTTAGTAACTTAATTTTCTTTTCATATTTTGAAGTTTTAATTTTCATAAATCATTATCTTTTTATGTGCAATTCCACAGCCCAGAGTAAATGCAGGAAATGTGAACCCAGATTATAAAATGTTGCAATATGGAAATTATCCATTTGGCCTGTTAAATCTGCATGGCATTTCACTTTATATGAGCCACCTAGTCTATTTCTCCTCTGCCATTTGCTCTCCATTATCTTTACTGTTCCTTTTTATTTCAAGGAGCTGTCTATTTCTCGTAGCATTTGTGGATAATTTTCCAATAATGGCTTATGGTAGAGATTCTTTTCTAACTTTCCTTTTCGTTCTTTTTGTGATGCCTTAAATTTCACATCCACCCCGCATTACCATTTTGTAGACCAATGGAAACCATCCGCTATATTTATTCCATTATAATCTTGTACCTTTAAAAGCCTTTATCAGGACACCCTTCAGTCTTCTCAGCTGTATAAAAATCACTAACATCTCAAGCCTTTCTTCATAACTAGATTGCCTCAACTACCCTAGTAGTATGCTAATGGTTCTATACTTAACACTCATTTGCTTTAATACCTTTACAATACTTGTTCAAAACCATTTATAATACTCAAAGATGAACATAACTGTGGTCTTACGCTCTTTTATTTACATATTCCATTTAACTAAATTAATGTGTAACATCTTCCCCCTTGTTGAAACATTTCACTTTTTACTTTGACCTGGATTTTACCTATGTGCCAGACTGCTTGACTTGTCAATACCTGCTGCAATCTTTCTCAGGCTTTGGCACAATATGCCAAATTCCTCTAATTCCAATGATTGTAAACTCAGTTATTAACACTAGATCCTTTGAGCACATAGCAAATTAATGTGACTCAAACTCGTGAAGAACATCACTCCCAAATCTTTCCAGTGTGTGTGTGACTTACCTTTGCAGTTGCATAATTCATTGTTGGAGATCCACAGTAAAGAAAAAAAATCATCATATTCTACCAGACTATGGAGCTGCTTTCTCATTACATGGTTTAATCTGAGGGTCAACATGCTCAGGCGAGTGAAGAGGTTAAGAAGAGGAATTCTTCATTGTAAGTTCAGCCAGTGGGTGAGCTTGTGTGGGTGCCACTCCACATCACAAGCCAACTGTCCAGCCAACTGAGCTAACTAAGGTATAAGAAAGCTGACTAACCTGTAATAAACTGAAATTGAAGAAAAAAAAAGGTGTGAGGCATGTTGTCTCAATAAAATGTTTAAATGAAACACCCACTTTCTGGGACAAGATTAATAGCTTGCTCTACTTGTCTCTCCTGTACCAAAACCTGATGTGGCAAGGTTCAAGGCAGGTTAACTTGTATTTGAATTTTTCAACATTTCATGATATCAACTGTCTTGGGGGATTAAATTTTTTTTCATGGCTGAGGCAATCTGTTCCCTGGATAACAGGAAGGAAGGCAACTCAAAATTGTTTCCATCAGTCTGATGTCAATGAACTGAGCTGAAATAATGTTCTTACCTATGTTACTTTATAGTTTATCTACCAGTAGACATCTTAGCGTCAACATTGGAACTGTACCATGTAGTTTTATAAGTGTATATATCCTCTCTAGGGAGGAACAGGTAAATTATTCCACAACTTTGATATCCTAGGAAAAATGAGTGAGAGGAAACTATTTGACAAGTCTTGATTTTAACAGTATGAATGTAGAGAGCACAGAGACTATGGTTAAACTGGTATGAGTTGTGGTTGGGAAAACTTGTGTAGAAGAAAACAATAAGAAATTTAATGTCAGCGCAGAATGTTTGGATTGAAAGAGTGCTGCAAAAAAAAATCTGATCAACGTTTGAACAAGGTATAAAGATGGCCACACAGAATAAGAAATGAAGGATTATGACAACAAAGGTTTACAAGTTTGTCAGGTTGATATCAAGGGAAATAAAGATACTGTCAGAATTTTACCTGGATTTAAAATTGATTTAACTATGTTCTCATAGGAAATACTTTAACCTGCACGAATGTATCTCTCTGGAAATGATAGACGGGGCTTAGATAGAATAAGGACACATGATTATCCACAAAGAAAAAGACAACTTTTACTACCCCAACAACATATAAAGCCTTATAATGCCTTCACAATAGCAAAAAAATTTAAACGTAAGTGGTTGTCTTTCCAAATCCAAGCCAGATTGTGACATAGAGACTAACAGCCCTTTCTTCATGAATAGGATTTACTTCATGAATATGGGTGATAGTATAAGGTAGGGGTAGAGGTTAGATAGAATTTAGGATTAGGGTAAAAGTTCGGCACAACATCATGGGCCGAAACAACAAGGTGCAGGGCTGGATGAACACAGCAGGCCAAGCAGCATCATAGGAGCAGAGAGGCTGACGTTTCGGGCCTAGACCCTTCATCAGAAAAGGGGGAGGGGAAGGGGGTTTTGAAATAAATAGGGAGAGAGTGGGAGGCGGATAGAAGAGGGATAGAGGAGAGGATAGGTGGAGAGGAAACAAACAGGTCGAAGAGGCGGGGATGGAGCCAGGAAAGGTGAGTGTAGGTAGGGAGTTAGGAAGGGGATAGGTCAGTCCAGGGAGGACGGACAGGTCAAGGGGGCGGGATGAGGTTGGTCGGTAGGAGATGGAGGTGCGGCTTGAGGTGGGAGGAGGGGATAGGTGGGAGGAAGAACAGGTTAGGGAGGCAGGGACGAGCTGGACTGGTTTTGGGATGCGGTGGGGGGAGGGGAGATTTTGAAATCCCTCTTCCGTACCTACACCGGCCCTAAACCCCACCTCTTCCTCCATTACATTGATGACTGTATCGGCGCCGCCTCGTGCTCCCACGAGGAGCTCGAACAGTTCAT
>NW_025981610.1:0-5269 GCF_021869965.1 Rhincodon typus | reverse complement strand
ATTTTGACACACCACACTTAGTCCCCAACTCCAAATCATCTATGTAATCAGGCATGAAATAGAAAATGTTCTGAACATTTATAAAGCTCTGGTAAGGTCAGGAAAGCGCATTGCATCTGGTTCTGGTCATCACACTTTACCAGAATGGTTCCAGTGACAAGGCATTCGAGCAACAAAGGTTGAGTTGACGATTGTGGTCTTGTTCCAAGTGGAGAGAAAAGGAAATCGGAGGGAGCTGAGGGGGATTTGATCGAGGGGCCCAAGATTAGCGCAGGTTTAGATAAGAAACTCAATGATAAAAAATATCCTGGGTTTTGGACAAGAGTAGCAGAGGGGAACATAAGGACAAACACTGAGTGAATGAATGACGATTTATTCTATAATTCTATATTATTACTATTCATTATTCTATAACGAACAACACAGCAAAAAACACAGTGAAAAGCTTCAATTGTTGCCACAGTCCAGCACCATTTGAATACTTTAAGAATAAAAAGAGTAAAAAGATAGAGCTGAAAGAGAATCCATCTTCATTGTGCTGCCTCCACCATGAGTTCTGAGCCCACTGACCAGTGACACACCACCCCTCCTCCACCTGTGCCAGATACACCAACGTCAGAGTTGCCACTCTTCAGGTGCCATTTCTTTGTCGCTGGGCCCACCTCACCGACAGGCCGCCAGTGCCACACTTACCCCCCCACCCCCCCATAACCAGGAGATCCCACTCTGGGCCTACCACAACCAGGAGACCCCAGCTCTCCTGCAGCCTGAACTACACCTAGGGTGCCCACTCCAGGCATACCAAGAAGCATGTGTGATAATGATTGGGTAGTATTTTAGCAATGTTGTTTGGGGGATAAATATTGACCGAGACAGCAAGCAGAATTCCCCTGCCCCTGTTGGTCATCCAGAGGATGTGGGCGTCACTGACTGGGCCCAGCACTTATTGCCCGTCCCTAGTTGCCCCTTGTGAAGTTGGTGGTGAGCTGCCTTCTCGAACCGCTGCAGTCCTCCTGCTGTGGGTTGACCCACGATGCCATTGAGAGGGCTGGGGTTTTCCAGAGTTTTGATTCAGTATCTAGTCGGTATCACGTAGCTTTTGGTGGGATCTTTCCTTCAGTGTCGCTGGGTCAAAATCCTGGAATTCCCTCCCTAGTGGCATCGTGGGTCAACCCACAGCAGGTGGACTGTGGCAGTTAAGAAAGCTGCTCACCGCCACCTTCTCAAGGGGCAACTAGGGACGGGCAATAAATGCTGGGCCCAGCCAATGATGCCCACATCCCACAAGTGAATAAAAAACTCTTGCTGTGCAGAAATTGGCTGCACATGCCCTAAACCACAGCAAACCTTCAGAAGAACTTATTGGTCCACAGGGTCATCCTGAGGTTGTGAAAGGTGCTATATAAATGCACATCCTATTTAAGGTCGTGCACTCCTTCAGGTATATTGTCAAGTATTGGGATAATGGGATGTGCAAACATTGGTACTTCTTTGAACCTACTGAAACTGAAATGTCGGGGCAATCTGATCTTGAATTGCCACTTGGCATTGCATTAAATGTGTTAAAACCTCCTCATTTGCCAGCAGCGTAATCCATCACCTTTAGTAAGCCAAAGAGATACCATCTAACTTCACACAAATAGTTTATTAAGGGCCCTGTTATATTTTTATTGCTTTAAGTGTGTGGAGAAAGCTTCCAGAGAGTTCATAAATCCCGACAGACTCTTGGCCAGAAATGTTTATGTTTGAGCTCGGAATGTGTTTCTGAAAATTAATCTTCTTGTAATGCCATCCCATGACATTCATCAAATACTGAGGACACATCAATTTGCATAAACGCAAGGAGTTAAAGGACAGTCATTTGAGTCTCGTAAATGAAATTAGTAGAGAATGGGGAAATTAATTAAAAGGTCCATCCCTTGATATCAAAGGCACATTCACTCTCCCAGTACGGGAAGCTAACTGATTTTATTAAGGGACAAAAAAGATCTCTCTGTATTTAATGCAAGCCTCTTCTCAGCCACAAACTTGTAGTTAAATTATTGCAGAGTCCACTCAGCACTGGTGAGGTTTGGGGTACAGCATGGTAGCACATTGGTTAGCCTTGCTGCCTCACAGCACCAGGGATCCGGGTTCAATTCCACCCTCAGGCAACTGTCTGTGTGCAGTTTTCACATTCTCCCTGTGTCCATGTGGGTTTCCTCCCACAGTCCAAAGGTGTGCAGGTTAGAGTGGATTATTTTTGTTCTTTATTCATTCACGGGATGAGGGCATTGCTGCTAGGCAGCATTTATTGCCCAGAGGGCAGTTAAGAGTCAACCACATTGCTATGGGTCTGGAGTCACATGTAGGCCAAACCAGGTGGGGGGTGGCAGTTTCCTTCCCTAAAGGACATTAGTGAGCCAGATGGGTTTTCCCCTGACAATTGACAATGGGGATTCACAGTCTTCGTTAGATTTTTAATTCCAGATATTTTACTGAATTTAAATTCCACCATCTGCCATGGCAGGATTTGAACCCAGGTCCTCAATGTTATCTGGGTTTGTTGGATTAACAGTCGAGTGATAATACCACTAGGCCATCACCTCCACCCACCCCTTAGCCATGGGAAATAAGGGTTACAGGGATAGGTGTGTGTAAGATGCTGTTCAGAGGGTTTGTTTACACTGTAGGGATTCTATGTTTCTCTTACAGTGCGGCTGGCCAATCTCTGTGTTCTCTGTGTTCTCTGTTCCAAGTCAGCTTCACTCATACAATCCCTACATGTGGAAGCAGGCCATTCAGTCCATCCTACCCTATATTTCCCATAGTTAACCCACCTCGCCTGCATGTGTCTGGACCCTTTGGACAATTTCCCATGGCCAATCCACCTGACATGCATGCCTTTGGACTTTGGGAGGAAACCAGAGCTCCCGGAGGAAACCCAATCAGGCATAGGAAGAACATGCAAACTCCACACAGATAGTCGCCTGAGGATGGAATGGAACCGGGGTCCCTGGCAGTGGAGAGCATCAATGTTAACCACTGAGCCACCGTGCCACCCTCAGGTGGCAAGAGAGACTTTTCAAAGCAATGCAGAGTATTGTAGATGCTGGAAATGATCAGGAAATCAGTGTGTGGAGAGAGGGAGAGAGAGGCTCAGACACCCAATACAGGTCAGGTGGGAAATAGGAAGGTTAAAAATCTGGAATATGAGCACAGCTCACCTCAAACTACTCATTTTAACCTTACACTGAGGGCAGGTGACTCATAGAAACCTTGTAAGGAGGCTGTCTCCTTCTTTTGTAACTCATGGAGGTTTGTGTTCAGGTGAAAAGGAGGTGAGATGTTGCTGACCAAGAGGGAGCATGTCTTTCCTGGGGATCAGGAGCAGGAGAGTTCTCCCCATTGCAGATGCCAATGTTTGGCCCTCAAACAGTATCAGCAGAACAGGTTGGAGGGTCATTCTCATGTCTTTGGAGCCTGCTTTCTGCAAAATTGGCTGCTACACTTCCTTAAGATCTGGGAGCAGGAGTAGGCCATTCAGCCCCTCAATCATGGCTGATCTCATCACGGCCTCAACTCCAGTTTCCTGCCTGTGAGCTCCATAACCCCTCACCCTGTTACTGATTCAAAATCTGTCTATCTCCCCCTTCAGTTTACTCAATGCCCCGGCATACACCCCACTGTGGGGCAATGAATTCCACAGCTCTCCCAAGGGTTAAAGTGACCATGAAAAGAAAACAAGGGCTTGGACCTTCTAACGCCACAGGACATCCCAAACAGTTTAGCATCAGTGAAATATTTTGAAGTGTAGTCACTTGTAACAGGAGAAACAATTTGTGCACAGTAAGATCCCACAAACAGCACCATGGGCAATGTACAGGGATGTTGAGCGAGTGTTAATTACTGGTCGGGGCACTGGGGAGATCTCACCAACCCTTCTGCAAAATTGCAGCACTGATCCTTTCAAATGCACCCAAGGGTCCAGACTCAATGTCTCAATTGGAAGAGAGTGCCGCAGTCCCTCAGTGCTACCACTGGGAGCACTAGTCTTGGTTTTTCTGTTTTAATCTCTACAGTGGGACTTGTACACACTGATCTGATTGGCTTGGGTCGGAGAGAGATTACCAAGCACTGGCTGATGCCATTTTAAGAGACTGGACTTGGGTCTAAATCCATCAATTTAAGAACTTGAATCTTGCTGGAAGGGGAAGACATTTTTGCCGAAGTTTTTCATTCTGCACTCATCAGGACAGATGCAAGGATGACAAATTTCAAATGGGCACAACAATTGATACTAGAAGGGAAGAGTATGCTTTTTTCTTGGAAGTCTTACTCCCTTTGGTTTGGTTTGGAAGGTACAGGGGAAGGAATAGGCAGACAATGGCTCCCTGTATATGAATGTACAATGCTTCCCTAGGAGCAGAAATGAACCACTTTAGGAGCTGGTCTGATTATCTCAAATTGATTACTTGTGCAGCATATTCAGGATTGTTTAGCAAGAGCTGATGAAACAATCCGACAGGAGACGATTTATTTTGAGCTTTGCATGCACAAACCGAAGGAATTTTCAAATGCATTGGTAACTTATAAAAACAGAGGTCACCATAGTGATAGACCAAAGGCCTGCTCTCTCATTAGAGAGAGAAAACTGGTGACATGGTGAGCCTCAGGTTAGGGGGAGTTCTTCATGGTAACTTCAGCCAGTGTGAGAATTGAACCCATGCTGTTGGTGTAACTCTCTATTGCGAACCAACCCCTACCTATTATATAAATGTGTACAGAGAGTGAAGTGCTTTGAGACATCTTGAGGTTGTGCAAGGTGCTATACAAATGCAATTTCTCTCCTTACACAGTGGCAGTAGCATTGTGAAACAAGCCTGCGGGAGGTAGATTATAAAGTTTCCACGGCATAAATGGATCTGACTCAGTCAGATGCCACTTCACTGCCCCTGGAATTTGCAGCAGCTTTGGGTATTTGTATCTCAATTAACCACAAGGATGTTGAAGTCTTTGAGTAATGTAACTTTGCTGTTAATGTTACAGTCAGATCAGGAGAGCTAGCAGACAGCACAGGAAGGAGTACAAATGTCCATTAGTCACTCATATGACAGGATTCCATAGACAGGACACACCATCAATTTGTCAGTTGTCATGTTTAGGAATTTATTACTCGACATTTCCAGTATGGAGAGAGTCTGAGGCACGTACAGTGCCTTAGGGATCTAGGCCTTTCCTTGTACACACACACAGTAACAAAGACACACTAACACACACACACACACAC
>NW_025981609.1:0-5269 GCF_021869965.1 Rhincodon typus | reverse complement strand
CTCTCTCCCTATTTATTTCAAAACCCCCTTCCCCTCCCCCTTTTCTGATGAAGGGTCTAGGCCCGAAACGTCAGCCTCTCTGCTCCTATGATGCTGCTTGGCCTATTGTATCTTTATATCTGTTTTTAAGTTAATTAAAATCATGTAAATTCATCTAACTTATAGATTGGAATTGGAAAGAGATTGAGGGTTATTCTCATGCTTCTAAACAAACTTAAGAATGAAGTGATGACATTGCTGCATTAAATAGAGACCATGTTAAATTTAGGTTTGTCTTGGAAGAATGCTTCCTTTTTCTGATTTCAGTCATGCTAGCTAGTCAAACTTTGTCTTTAAGATATCATTTTTTACAAATAAAAGATGCTTACTGAGTCTTTACAACATGTTCTGTTTTCAATTTACTATTCTACATTGATTGGGATTTGAAGGATGGATCTGTTGTGGCATAACTAGTTTGCCAATTGGTGCTGCAGTGATCTGTTGTGGAACCGTCGCTGTCTAGTTTTAGAATTTGATCCTGTTGATTTTTCGAGCTTGGCATAACATTTTGGATCCTTTTTTGGGCACCTCATGCTTTGTTGGTAAAGGAGCAGTACCCAGGAGCAAACCATCTTGAAGAGTCATCTATACTCGAAATATGAGCTAGTACGGTCTCTGTGGATGCTGCCTGACTGGCTGTGATCTCCTGTATTTGGTGTTTTCAATACAGATTCCAGCATCTGCAGAATTTTGCTCCTATAAGATGAGCTATGCATGGTTAGTCATAATTACTGTAACAAATCTGAAGTTAAAGCCCTGAAGTTTCCAATAACTGTCAGATTAATACATGTGCATTGCCATCAAATTCTACCTTGGATCAGTGGAACCCCTCAGAATTTTTGAAACTTATAATGCAGCATAATGTAAGTGTAGCCACTGACTTTTATTGTTACTAATTTACAATCTAAAGTGTAAAGTGCTTAATGATTTCCTTGTTTGAAAATTGTCTGTTCTTGGGTAAAAGTCATTAATTTAAGAAATGAAAACCAAATTAGTTGCATTTTCCTCTTTTTGAGAGCATATTGGAGAAATTTAAGGTTTAAACTTTTTTGTCTCTCTTTCTTTTCTCTGTGGTGTTGAAAATATCCTTTTTCATTGAGTGTCTGAAGGCCCAAAAGTTAGCTGCAGTCTTTGTGATCTCCTCATGCAGTCATTGAGCTCAGTTCTGTTTCATGTAATATGATTGTACAGAAATACTAATTCTGATTCTAGATCCTTTCACATTGCTATTGGTGATCCTTTCTTTGTCTCCGTTATTAAATACTTGCCCGTGCATAGTGTCCAACTATCTCATAGTGAGATTAATGAGTAAGAGGAAGCTGTTAATGTCACTAGATAGTAAACCAGAAGTCCTGTCAAATGCTCTGGAGACATGGTTGCAAATTCCACCATGGTAGCTGGTGGAATTTAAATTCAATGAATGAACCTGGAATATAAAACTAGTCTCGGTAAGGGTGACTAACATTATATCATCGATGGTTCACTAACATCAAGGGAAGGAAATCTACCATCCATAGCCAATCTAATCTGTGACTCCAGACCTGCAGTAATATGGTCGACTCTTAATAGCCCTCTGAAATGACCTAGCAAGCCAGTTAAGATTGGGGATAAAATGCTGGCCTTTGCAGTGACATCCATATCTGAGGAAGGAATAAAGAAAAATATATTAATTATGGGTTTGTTTCTTTGATCAATCGGGTGGCTTGTTTAGACAGTTCACTGTAAAATAGCATGCTGCTTTATCAAATGCAGTCCCCATTGAAAATAATCCATACAGCTGACAAACGTCCTCTGATCAAAGAGATGGGTCAGAGTTATGACTCCACAGAGCTCTATTTCACTCTGTTATAATGTAGTTTTCCAAAGTAATTTGACTACAGCTTCTTGATAGTAAGCTATATCCCATGAACTAAACTCATCTTTTATTATCAATGCGCTAGGTTAACTTGATTTAAAATAACAATAAATTCTGATCAAAGCTTCTTTACATTTGGGATATAGCTGTCAATTGCATCCTTTACCTTGGGAAGAAGAAAATAGCAATTACTTTAACTACACTGAAAAACTGATTAGCCTTTTGTTTTATAAAGTCAAACAAAAAAATCAGCCTCAAGTGTATTGTGCAAATTACATGAAATATTTGGTTTTGAAAGTAACAAGGAATTTGTTTACTTTTCAAAACATCTGTTTTTTTGTGGATACAATCAAATAGCCCATTCCCATACTTTTGATTGGATCAAGATTGTTTTAAGATGAAGCAAATTGGTCTGCTGCAGTGACTTGATAAATAGATAGCAGCTCTAAGGTCTTTCAAATGCAGGAATTACTCCTGCAAAGTCCTAAATACTTGCTGATTTTTGCAGACTAACAACTACTGATTGCTGTCAGACATTTGGGGCCAAGCAAAGTCATTCTTTAAAGATACTATCCTCAATAACATCACAAAATAATATCTTTGCAGAATGTACAGAAAACAAATTTTCGAACAGTCTTAACACTTGAAGTTCGGTATGTACTGATTTGGATTTGCCTGAGTCATACAGTTGGGAAACAGACCCTTCGGTTTGACTTGTCCATGTTGACCAAGCTTCCCACTAACCAGGTCCCATTTGTCTGTATTTGACCTATTTCTATCTAAACCTTTCCTATTCATGTACATGTCCAAATTTTTTTTAAGTCATGTAACTGCACCTGCTTCTACCACTTTCTCTGGAAGTTCATTCCACAAACTAACTACCCTCTGTGAAAAATAAGCCTAGTAGTTTTAAACTCTGTGATAACCACATGGTTGCATTAGACCAAAGAACAAAGAGCAGTACAGCACAGGAATAGACCCTTTGTCCCACCACGACTGCACTAACACATGCTTTTCTAATCTAAAAACCTTTTGCCTTTATTCCGTGCCTATTCATATATCCATCATAATGCCTGTTAAATATTGCCATTGTATCGGCCTCCACTGGCAGTGTATTCCAGACACCTAACCACCCTCGCAACAAGGTGCAGAGCTGGATGAACACAGCAGGCCGAGCAGGATGCTGCTTGGCCTGCTGTGTTCATCCAGCTCTGCACCTTGTTGTCTTGGATTGTCCAGCATCTGCAGTTCCTACTATCTCTGATTCAACCTAACCACCCTCTGTGTTTTTTAAAAAAAAAAACTTGCCTCTGGCACCTCCTTTAAACTTTTCCCCTTTTACCTTAAACCTATGTCCCCTAGTAATTGACGTTTCTACCCTGGGAAAAAGACTTTGATGATCCATGCTTGTCATAATTTTGTAAACTTCGATCAGGTTGCTCCTCCGCCTCCGGCGTTAAGTGAAAACAAACCAAGTTTGCCCAATTTCTCCTCATAGCTAATACCTTCCGAACCAGGCAACGTCCTGGTAAACCATTTCTCCAAAGTCTCCATGTCCTTCTGGCAATGTGGTGAACAGAACTGTACATGAATATTCTAAATGTGACCTAACTAAAGTTCTGTACAGTTGCGACATGACTTGCCAATTTGTGAACTCTAAACTGATGAGGGCAAGCATGCCATTTGCCTTCTTGACCACCTTATAGACTTGCGTCGCCACTTTCAGGGAACTGTGTACTTGTATGCGTAGATCCCTCTATATGTTGATGCTATTAAGGGTTCCGCCATTTACTGTATACTTTAGTCCTGCATTAGATCTTCCAAAATGTATCATCTTGCATTTGTCCAGATTAAACTCCATCTGCCACTTCTCTGCCCAAGTCTCCACCCTGTCTATATCCTGCTGTATCCTCTGGCAATACTGCTCACTATCCGCAGGTTCTGCAAACTCTGTAATCAGTCCACCTACGTTCTCCTTCAAATCAAATATATATCAGCTCACTGCAGATCTCATGTGACTTCACCTTTTGTATCAGTCTGCCAAGAGGGAACCTGTCAAAGATCTTACTAAAGTTCATTAAGACAACGTCTAGCGCCCTGCCCCAATCAATCATCTTTGTCACTTCATGAAAAAACTCAAAGTTTGAGACGTGACCTTCCCCCGCACAGACCATGCTGCCTATTGCTAATAGGTCCATGTTTTCCCAAATGTGAGCAAAATCCTAGCTTTAAGAATCTTCTCCAGTAATTTCCCTACCACTGATGTAAAGCTCACTGGCCTGTAATTTCCCAAATTATCCTTATTGCCCTTAAACAAAGGAACAACGTTGGCTATTCTCCTGTCCTCTGGGACCTGTCCTGTGACTGAAGAGGATAGAAAGAGTTTGTACAAGGCCACAGCAATTTCTTCACCTGCCTCCCTCAGCATTCTGGGATAGATCCATCAGGTCCTGGAGATTTGTCTACTTTGAATGCTTTTCAAGACACCCAACACTGTCTCCTTTTTTGTAGTGACATGCCCCAGATTATCAAAGTATTCCTCATCTAGCATGTTCTTCTGTTTTTTTGTGAATACTGATGGAAAGTATTCATTAAAGACCTCAGCCGCTTTCTCCAGCTCCCTGCATAAATTCCCTCCTTTGTCCTTGAGTGGACCTACCCTTTCCCTAGCTAACCTCTTGTGCCTTATATGTATAAAACACTTTGAGATTGTCCTAATCCTGTTTGCCAAAGATATTTCATGGCTCCTTTTAGCACACTTAATTTTTTGCTTGAGTTCTTTCCAGCTATTTTTGCATTTCTCAAGGGCTCTGTCTTCAGTTTACTAAACCTTGTGTATGCCTCCATTTTCTTTTTGACTAAGCTCTTAATTTCTCTTGTCATCCAAGATCCCTGAATCATGCCATCCTTGCCCTTCATTTTCACAGGAACATAACTGTAACATCCAAAAGTAGTTAAACATTAGCCTGTTGAATGCTGTATTTCTTTGCACTTGAGTTGCTTAAACAGCCAATTGATGGGAAGAATGATCTGGTTCTGTTACCTTCAGTGGGATGTGGCTGTTGCTGGCTGGTCCAACATTTGATGCCCATCCCTAATTGCCCTTGACAAGGCAGCATTGAACTGCCAAAGTCCATATGTGGCCTTCGAAATACACAACGGAGAATCGCTAAGCAGAAACTAATAGCCAAGTTCCCAAAACCAGTCCAGTTCGTCCCTGCCTCCCTAACCTGTTCTTCCTCCCACCTATCCCCTCCTCCCACCTCAAGCCGCACCTCCATCTCCTACCGACCAACCTCATCCCGCCCCCTTGACCTGTCCGTCCTCCCTGGACTGACCTATCCCCTTCCTAACTCCCTACCTACACTCACCTTT
>NW_025981608.1:2271-5269 GCF_021869965.1 Rhincodon typus | reverse complement strand
CCCAGTCCCCGATATCCCCAGTCGATATGGCCCCCCCTCCCCGATTCCCTGTCGATACGTCTCCTCCCACCCCGTCCCTGATTCCCCGTCGCTATGGCCCCCCCGTCCCCATCAATATGGCCCCCCCCTTCAATATTCAAATTTAAAAGGGACCTGAGGGGCAACTTTTTCACGCAGAGGGTGGTGCGTGTATGGAATGAGCTGCCAGAGGAAGTGTTGGAGGCTGGTACAATGACAACATTTAAAAGGCATCTGGATGGGTGCATGGATAGGAATAGTTTAGAGGGATATGGGCCAAATGCTGGCAAATGGGACTGGATTAATTTAGGATATCTGGGTCGGCACGGATGGGTTGGACCGAAGGGTCTGCTTCCATGTAGTACAGCTCTACGACCCTACGCCATTGGACATCCTGTAACTTTGCCAGCAGGAAAACAAAACCACCCGAAGCCTGGAGGAAGGACTTATTTCCCTTCCTGAATGCTGTGCCTTCTTCACTGAGAAGCCAGAGACTTCATAAGTTGGGAGCCAATTGGTCCGCACCTCCTGCAAGCAAGCGGAGGTAAAATCTGGAGGGAACATCAAGGAGCGGCAGGTTCGTACGAGTTAAAAGGATAACTGCAGCCGACCCTGGTGTTACGGAACAGACCAGGCGCCTTCACAATGTTTTAAGGAGGTAATCTGGACTCTAAAGTTTTCTTATTTCAAAGTTGAATGCGCTCTAGGTGCAACTTGATTGATCAAGCACGTCAACATGAAGCAAAAACACTGTCAGTTAATAAGGAACTTTGAATAACTTAACTCTAATGGAAAACTTAAGAGAATATTTTACGACCAAACAGCAACCGTTCCGATATAGTAACAGCCCATGAACACGCACTCGATTTTGGCTATAACCGAGGGAGGGGGACACAAAAAAAAAGCCTCTGCTTCTATGAGACCCCAACAGCAACGGCTGAAAGCTAACCCTAAAAGTCTCTGGATCTATGACAGCTTCATCAACACCCGCTGAGGCTGTTTCTATTGTTTTTTTTTTACGAGTGGAGGTTGAGCCCCCTCTGAGAACTAAAACCGAGACATCCGAAGGGGAACGTCTCACCCCATAATCTGTGAACAGAGCATAACCTGCCTTTCAGCAACTTCTAGTGGTTCAATAAATCGCTGACACTCACTTTACAATCAACAAGTAACAATTTATTTATCTAACTGTGAATAAATTAACTAAACTATTCACAAACCAAATAAATCCACTCTAACTACTAACTATTCTAAGCAAGATTCTAATGGTACACCGTTCCGATGAGTATAAGTCCCACCTATATTTGAAAATGAAGAGAATTTAGTCTCTGGAAATTACAGTCAGGTTGCGTGCCTTCCAGAATGTTCTATGTTGATTCTTCTGTCAGGAATGTTAATGTCGTTGTTATTTCGATGGTGCTATCTCTGAGACATAGAGGAGGCTGTGAGAGCCAGCGATTCTCTCTTGAGAGCTGAGGGCCATTAGCTCTGGCAGATGGCAGCTAGCTCTGGCGTCTTTGTCCAACTAACCGCCCCCCTTTTATACCCTTGATGGCACATCAATATTTCAAACAATAGTATTGGTTTTATGTTGTCAAAGCCACCACATCTAAATTTAATTGGTTTTTTGGTATCTAAGTGCCTGGTTCAAATTGATCAGCTAAATTCAGAGGCCTGTGGTCTTGGTAAAACCTGCCGCATTGGCCTGCTAACTGTACGGCCTTCCGATACAAGCATTTCAATTCGGGTGCTCTCTGTGTACTCACAAACGTTCAAGCTGCTGCTCAAAGACATCCATTTCGAATCTCAGGGCGGAAAAAAAAGCACATCGTCTTTTAAACGGACCACGCAATGCTTCCCCAACCAGCACCAAATTCTAACTCTAAATTCTAACAGCCAGACCTGCTGAGCTTTTCCAGCAACTTTGTTTCCGTTCCAAATTCCTGCTTCCCAATGCACAAGCACTCTACCCAACTTCACAACATGTCCCAACTTTAAAAAACACACCCACACACACGAGGCTTCACAGGTTATTTATGTTCTTGAAGACTGCTTGTCACCTGTCCCCCAGTCTCTCTGGACAAGAAACCAGGTCAAAAAAAAACCTCTTAAAAGCCATAGCAATGTCACATATGGGACCACTGAAGTGCGTTTTGCTGTCTTTCACTCCCTCCTTGACACCATTTCCTTTCGGTGTCTGTTGACGTACGATTATGCAGAACCCTTGCTGTGTAGTTCTGCAAATCATTCTCACCAGAGCCTACAAGCGAAGACTTGAGAGCGACCTTTGGACTGTGGGCAGCTGTTCTCCTTATGAGAAAGCTTACAGGATGGTCTGCAAGTCCTTTCTTGCTCATGGAGCACCGTAGAGCTCTCAGTCCCGGAGGGGTCAATGTGCTGGCAGATGGGAGCCATCGCACAGGGAGAGTCGGTGCTAACGAGTCTGATGAAGAGAAAGTCGAAACACAAAAAAAAGGGAGTGATTTTTGTCAGAAAGATTGCAAAAGGTCACACCTACGGGACGGAAACCTGATTGCTCCCTGGTTGCCCTCCCATCGCGAAATTGTTGAAGGGTCAGAGAGCAGAATCCTGGCGAATATTCCTCAGAGTTTACTATCTATATGGCCTTCGGAAACCAAGCAAGATACGAGCCCGTGCTATTACGCATCACAGAATGGCTTCATTGAACTGCCCAAATACATCGCTTCAATTTTTCTGTTGAGTTATCTCTTGTCTCTTTGTCTCTCAGTGCCTGAGTCCATCGAGAATGAAAGAAGATTGAGTTTAACTCAGAGACATTAATCAGAACACCTTGTTAGACTGTCACAAAACACAGAACCAAATCCTTCAGTCCAACTTGTCCGTGCTAAGAGAGAGATGTTTAATCAGGAAGGGGGATCGAGGGGTTATATTCGAGGCTGAGAGAGATGTTTAATCAGGAAGGGGGATCGAGGGGTTATATTCGAGGCTGAGAGAGAGA
>NW_025981608.1:820-2171 GCF_021869965.1 Rhincodon typus | reverse complement strand
TGTTGTCCCCCCCGTCCCCGTCTCTGTCTCTGTCGCGCGCCCCCTCCACCCCCTCCCTGTCTCCGTGTAAACCAGCTTGCTGTGAGGATAGACACTGGACACAGTCCAGGGCTGGTTCACACGGCCGTTCCCAGAGATGGTGGGACTGTCTTTTGAGGAGATGCCAAGTTGGAGATCTTCGATAATGAGATAACGCGAGTGCTTTTTAGGGTGAAGAGCAAGGCTGGGGGTGTAGGGAATTCTGGATGAGTCGAGAAATCGAGGCTAGGGTCTAGAAAATAAGCGTTTAGCAACAATAGACAGCAGAGATGGAGAGAGTCCCCGGAAGAGTATATGAGCAGTAGGGGTACACTTAAGAGGGAAATTGGGAGGGCAGAAAGGGGACATGAGATAGCTTTGGCAAATAGAGTTCATGCGAATCCAAAGGCACCTCCCCATACAGGACAAAAGGGTAGCTGGGGAGATCATCGGGTCCCTTAAAAACGACAAGGCCACCTATGCGTGCAATCTCAGGAGACGTAGATGAGTATTTTGTGTCATTTTTCACTCGAAGAAGGATATTGGAAGCTAGAAAACGTGGGGAAATATTAGCGACATCTTGAAAAGTCTCTATATCACAGAGGAAGAGGTGCATTAAGGTGGATAAATCCCTGGGAGCTGATCAGGTGTAACCTAGGAACTTGTGGGAAGTTGGGAAAGTGATTGCTGGGTCCCCTTGCTGAGATATTTGCGTCGTCTCCCTGCTAGAAAAAAGATATTGTGAGACTTGAAAGGGTTCGGAAAAGATTGACGAGGACGTTGCCGGGGCTGGAGGGTTTTGAGCTATAAGGAGAGGCTGGGGGCTATTTTCCCCGGAGCGTCGGAGGCTGAGGGCGTGACCTTGTAGAGGTTTATAAAACCATGAGGGGCATGGATAGGGTGAATAGCCAAGGTCTTTTCCCCCAGGGTAGGGGGAGTCCAAAACTAGAGGGGCATGGGTTTAAGGTGAGAGGGGGAAAGGGACCTGAGGGGCAACTTTTTCACGCAGAAGGTGGTGCGTGTATGGGACGAGGAAGTGGGTGGAGGCTGGTACAATGACAACATTTAAAAGGCATCTGGATGGGGACGTGGATAGGAAGGGTTTAGAGGGATAGGGGCCAAACACTGGCAGATGGGACTAGGATTAATTTAGGATATCTGGGTCAGCAGGGATGGGTTGGGCTGAAGGGTCAGTTTCTGTGTTGTATATCTCTGTGCCTCTGACTCAGGTCGGGTCTGTACCCATTGGAGTTTAGGAGAATGAGGGGGCGACCTTATTGAAACAGAAGAGTTGGGGGGTGACCTTACAGGTGAGATGTGGAGGGATCGTTTC
>NW_025981608.1:0-720 GCF_021869965.1 Rhincodon typus | reverse complement strand
TAATCAGGAAGGGGGATCGAGGGGTTATATTCGAGGCTGAGAGAGATGTTTAATCAGGAAGGGGGATCGAGGGGTTATATTCGAGGCTGAGAGAGAGATAGATGTTTAATCAGGAAGGGGGATCGAGGGGTTATATTCGAGGCTGAGAGAGAGATGTTTAATCAGGAAAGGGGATCGAGGGGTTATATTCGAGGCTGAGGGAGAGAGAGATGTTTAATCAGGAAGGGGGATCGAGGGGGTATATTTGAGGCTGAGAGAGAGAGAGATGGTTAATCAGGAAGGGGGATCGAGGGGTTATATTCGAGGCTGAGAGAGAGAGAGATGTTTAATCAGGAAGGGGGATCGAGGGGTTATATTCGAGGCTGAGAGAGAGATGTTTAATCAGGAAGGGGAATGGAGGGGTTATATTCGAGGCTGAGAGAGACTTTTAATCAGAACAGGTCATGAAGCGTGTGGGTGGAAGAGCAGACAGAGTCCGTTCAGTCCATCATGTTTGCACAGAACCTCGAATGAGCATCCCAGCCAGTCCCAACCCAATGCACTATCCCTATGATGCCACCTAACCTGCACATCCCTGGGCACTATGGGACAATTTAGCACGGCCAATCCACCCTAACCCGCACATCCCTGGGCACTACGGGACAGTTTAGCACGGCCAATCCCACCCTAACCCGCACATCCCTGGGCACTACGGGACAAGTTAGCACGGCCAATCCACCC
>NW_025981607.1:0-5270 GCF_021869965.1 Rhincodon typus | reverse complement strand
CGGGGAAACCAAGCGGAGGCTCGGGGACCGCTTTGCAGAACACCTACTCTCGGTTCGCAATAAACAACTGCACCTCCCAGTCGCGAACCATTTCAACTCCCCCTCCCATTCCTCAGACGACATGTCCATCCTGGGCCTCCTGCAGTGCCACAACGATGCCACCCGAAGGTTGCAGGACCAGCAACTCATATTCCGCTTGGGAACCCTGCAGCCCAATGGTATCAATGTGGATTTCACAAGTTTCAAAATCTCCCCTCCCCCTACCGCATCCCAAAACCAGTCCAGCTCGTCCCTGCCTCCCTAACCTGTTCTTCCTCCCACCTATCCCCTCCTCCCACCTCAAGCCGCACCTCCATCTCCTACCGACCAACGTCATCCCGCCCGCTTGACCTGTCCGTCCTCCCTGGACTGACCTATCCCCTTCCTAACTCCCCACCTACACTCACCTTTACTGGCTCCACCCCCGCCTCTTCAACCTGTTTGTTTCCTCTCCACCTATCCTCTCCTCTATCCCTCTTCTATCCGCCTCCCACTCTCTCCCTATTTATTTCAAAACCCCCTTCCCCTCCCCCTTTTCTGATGAAGGTTCTCGGCCCGAAACGTCAGTCTCTCTGCTCCTATGATGCTGCTTGGCCTGCTGTGTTCATCCAGCCCTGCACTTTGTTGTCTCTTGTACTGCTAGATTTCTGCTCGTGATGTCAGCTGATGATTCTGATGAATCACTTCACACCGTTCAACAGATTAGTGCTATCAATTCTAAAGGTGATAAATGGTTTGTGACTGAATGATGACTGCAGGAGGAGAGCATTGTATAAAGATCAAGTGTCAGATACCAGTGCTTCCTGTAACGTCATGCATTTTGCAGTCTTGTGTGAAGGGCTCAATATAGTGACACAATAATAAAGCTGCTTAAAGTAAGGTTGAAACTATACAATTGAACAATACTCATGTCCACAGGACTGCTTCAGCAGACAGCTCAATGCAAGGGGAAGAATGAACAAATGGATTTAAAAATTTTTAGATGTTAAGCCAAATCCACTAATTGTGGTTGAAGGTCAGATTAGTATCCTTAAACATGCCAGAAGAGACTTGTAGCATTTTGCCAACCACTAAGCTATTGACTGCCGAATGTCTTCCTGTTAAATGTCAACATGAAGTAGATGACAGTGTGAGGCCAATATATCATCTGTTGAGAAGAATTCCAACTGCATTAAGTCAGCCTGCAAAAGAAAATAGAAGAGCTAGAAAAGAAGGGAATAATCAAGAAAGTGACAAATCTCACTGTCTCGTCAATTACTGAAGAAACTTTGCAAATCATTTTCACTACCCTCAACGTGAAGAATGGTTATTGACAAGTTATACTGGATGAAAGCATTTTCTAACTACATTCTGAAATTATTCTTTAATTTGTTATCAGAGTGTGAACCTCCTACATAAACTCGCTGCTGAGGAGGCACAGAAAAGCAGTTTTCACTAGAATCAAATAACTGATGATGAGGTCACCAGTTCTGAGGTACTACAATGTCAATGATGAAGTCCCCTTTCTGTGCAGTGTGGTGCCAGCAAGACAAGATTTGGAGCAACCCTTAACACCAAAGCTACCCAAGGCATTAATGCAAACTGAACAAGGCTATGCTCAAATAGAGACAGGGTGCCTAGTTATTGTCTTTGCCTGTGAGCATTTTAATCAAGAGAGACAAAGTGACTGTGGAATCTGACCGTTAGCTACTTGAAAACATTTTTCTCAATCTGCTTCTCTCTGCTCCAAAGGATCCACAAATAGTGTTACTTAATTTCAAGAGATATCATTTGAACATGTGCAGGCAAGGGAAACAAATGTACCGTGCTGGCATGCTGTTGAGAGCAGTACCCCACTGAACAAAATTGAGGATGCTAAGATGGAGTGTGAAATCTTCCAGATGAGCTTTTGCTTTAAGTTAGTAACCTGGCAAAGACATTGAATCTGAACAACCAGTGTCTTGCTCAAATCAAGCAAACCAAGCAACAAGATACAGCTCTCCAACAAATGCAGGCAAATGGGACTAGTTTAGTTTGGGAAATTTGGTTGGCATGAATGAGTTGGACCGAAGGATCTGTTGCCATGCTCTATGACTGTGAGAGTATATGGTATACAGTGATGAATCCATAGCCCAAGATGGTCTGTTGTACAAAGAAAATAGACTCATTATCCCTAGGGAGATGAGAAAAGAGATGCTGAAGTTCATCCACGCTAGCCTTCATTAAGAAGAATCCGAGGAAGACAAGTGTTCTACTGGCCAACCATGAGCAATGAGATTAAGGACATCAGCCAATGCAGTGCTTGCAGAAAAAATTAAACCAAGCAGGAAAGAGCTGCTTATGACACATGCCTTCCAAAACAGACCATGGACAAAGCTAAGAGTAGACATCTTCGTTCTCAAAGGACTAATCTTCTCACCATTAACTACTAAGTATTTTCTAATCAACCTGTTATTACACATCTGTAGAGTAGGCAGGACATGAAGCCGAGCCTCCTGGCTCAAAGGTAGGGATATTATCATTACCCTCTGACTGTTAATTACTATCCTAGAAGTTAGACCAGCTGAAGTCAATGATTCTGAATGAATTTGTAGAACACAAGAGGGCCATCTCATGGCGCAGTAGTAGAGTCCTTAATCTGGACCAGGTTCAAGTCCCACCTGCTCAGGTTGATTAGAAAAATAGGTTGTAGAACACCAGAAAGCACACTTCAGTCATTATGAAAGCATTTCAGGCATTGTGATGAATAACGATGAGTGAAGAAGTCAACGTTTTTCTTTTGTTCACTTAGGTATCACTGGTTGGTCCACAAATAAAAACAAGAAGTGACACTTCCTTGAGAAAGACCATCATCACAGGAACAATCTGATAGCCAAAGCATAGCCAGTGGTAATGTGTTCATATGCTGTTAGGAGATCTGCATGACTGAAATATTATATATGCCATATATCTGCAGAGACTGATGAAAGTGATGAAAGATTCCATCCCATTCTTGCAGTTCCTCCGACTCTGTTGCACATATTGAAATTAGGCCAACTTCGACAAGGGAGTCTCCGAAATGTCCACCTTCTTCCTCAACTGAGGATTCCCCAGCACCGTTGTCGATGCGACCCTCAACTGGGTCTGACCCATCTCCCGCACTTCCGCCCTCACCCCTTCTCTTCCCTCCCACAACAGCAATAGGATTCCTCTTGTCCTTACCTACCATCCTACCAGCATCCACATCCAGAAGATCATCAGATGCCATTTCTGCCACCTCCAGTGAGATGCCACCACCAGACATATATTCCCCTCCCCTCCTTTGTCTGCCTTCCACAGGGACCGTTCCCTCCGGAACACCCTGGTCCAATCTTCTTTCAATCCCAACAAACCCCCACCCCTCCCCCTACAGCCCCTTGGCACCTTCTGCTGCAAGTGGCAACGGTGCAACACTTCTCGAGAAGGATGTCCTGGCCCTGAAGTGGGTTCACAGGAGGTTCACGAGAATGGTCCCAGGAATGGAAAGCTTAACATGTGAGGAAAGTTTGAGGACTCTGGGACTATACTCATTGGAGTTTAGAAGGATGAGTGGGGATCTAATTGAAACTTTCAGAATACTGAATAGCCTGGACAAAATGGATGTTGGGAAGATGCTTCCCTTGGTAGGAGAGTCTAGGACCCAAGGGCACAGCCTTAGAGTAAAGGGAAGACCTTTTAGAACGGAGATAAGGAGAAACTTCTTCAGCCAGAGAGTGGTGAATCTATGGAATTCACTGCCACAGAGGGCTATGGAGGCCAGGTCATTGAGTACATTTAAGACTGAGATAGATTAGGTTCTTGATTATCAAGGGGATCAAGGGTTACATGGAGAAAGCAGAAGAATGGGGTTGAGGAACTTAGCAGACTCGATGGGCTGAATGGCCTAATTTCTGCTCCTCTGTCTTATAGTCTTACCTGCCTATTTACTTCCTCCCTCTCCACTATCCAAGGGCCCAAACATACCTTCCAGGTGAAGCAGCATTTCACCTGCACTTCCCAGAATCTACTGCATTCGCTGCTCACAATATGGTCTCCTCTACATTGGGGAAAGGAAGCGTAGATTCGTTCTACTCGTACCCTTCCTCAGAACTGGAGCTACCTGTTGCCAGCCACTTTAACACACCACCCTGTTCCCTGGCCAACATCTCTGTCTCTGGTTTGTTGCAATTTTCCAGCGAAGCTCAATGCAAGTTGGAAGAACAACACCTCATTTTCTGATTGGGGACCCTGCAGCCCCCCGGACTTAATATCGAGTTCAACAATTTTAGGGCCTAAATTCTCCCATGTCCAGCCCCTACCCCACACACCAGGCATTGTTATTACATAGTCTGCCATTACACACTACCTATTGTTAGTCAGCAACAGTCTCCATTAACAACTGTTCACCCTCCTAGCAAGATTGTTATCAATTCCCTTGCCTGTCCAACTGCTCTGCTCTCTGTTTGGGCTGTATCCTATCATTTACTTCCTACCCTATCCCCCTCCCTTTTAACTGCATATAAACTGACATTTTCTCAGCCATCATCACTTCTGAGGAAGGGTCACTGGACGCAAAACGTTAACTCTTTTTTTTCCTTCACAGATGCTGCCAAACCTGCTGAGCTTTTCCAGCAACTTCAGCTTTTGTTCCTGATGAAAATGGAACTGACTATGCATGTCGAACAACTTGTAACTGCAAATGATAGTACATGCATTTTATTTTAAAACAGGGATAACTTGGCTGATCTACTGCAGTAAAGTCATCACAAAGTGCCTTGTGCAGCCTGAGTACCATAAACATTTCAATGAAAGGGGTGAGTGCAAATTGTAAACTGAGAATATATCTGAGACAGTGTGGAAACAGATCCCTTCTGTAATTCCCTGCAACATTTGTTTTTTGTGCATCGCCTTCCCGTGCTCGCCTATAGCGATGTTGTTGTGTTGGATGAAACAGTTAAGCAGAGAGAGACGGGACATGTTGCAGGGGGAACGCGGCTGCGGGGGGAAGCGGTTTCCGCCCGGGGCTCCTTCTGTGACGGAGCGGTGTCCGGGCTGAGCGGGTCCCCCAGCTCCTGGCACCATGTTCTCGGGTTTGCAGGAGCTCGGCATCGCGAGCGGAGACGATCTGAAGGAAACTCTGACCAACTGCACGGAGCCGCTGAAGGCCATCGACCAGTTCCAGGTGAGCGGACCCGGAAACATCACAGACTCCCGGCCCGGCCCTTACAGACCCTGCGGAAGGACCGTCCGCCTTT
>NW_025981606.1:0-5271 GCF_021869965.1 Rhincodon typus | reverse complement strand
TTCTTCCCATTTCTGAAGAAGGGTCTAGGCCCGAAACGTCAGCTTTCCTGCTCCTCTGATGCTGCTTGGCCTGCTGTGTTCATCCAGCTGTACACCTGGTTATCTCGATGTTTCAACTTTGTTTCCTTGTGAGAGAGTTCCAGGCTCCATCTGAGAAACAGCACAATCCCCTCTATAACTCGTGTCCCATTTGTGTTGCTGTTCCTGATGACCATTCATTTCCTTTATGTAACCATAATGTCCCCAGTTTACCCTCATGGCTTTGCAGAATACCAGCCCCTTTTTGATCATACACTCTCCTCATTTAGAAGACAGAGCAATTGTGACTTGTGAAATCTGTGCTTCCCTGCCAGAGCTCTCCCTTCCCTCCTAAGCTCTGTGACATTCCACCCTTCTATTCTGAATTGAACCCTTACACTATAATCATTCCCTCAATGACCAAATCCTTCCCCACACTTGAACTTCCCATTTTTCCTAGGACTCCATGAGCTGTCCCTTGATGAGTCCCTGACCCTTACTATTCAAATCCCCAGGCCTGACAATACCTCACGCCCTAGACTCACTTGACAGGACCGCCCTGACTGAGAACAATCTACATTCCTGGACTGTTGTCTCCACAACACCCCGACGGACATACCTGTAATCCCTGGACTGCTTGCACTTGACCTCCAGAACTGACTTTTAACCAATTCTGGATTGCTAGAGCCATGGACAAGAATTGGATGAACTCTTTGACTGATCGAGGTGGGACCCCACTACGGATCGCTCCCCTTTGATTTTCAGATTTCAGTATCAATTTGGCTGAAGCATGCAGTGTGTTTGCCACGTACACTGCTGCTCATGCTGTAGATGTTTACATTGATGTGGCATGGTGTCATACAATGATACATTCACCCCCTTGACTGTTCAGTCCTTTGAACCATACCAAACTGCCTACCTCTCCCTACATTCTAAAAAACAAAGCAAGCCACAGAGGCTGGCAGCTTTTAGATAAGCACAAAGTAAGTGAGCACTAAGAAGGAATCTAAGAGCCATAAAATGCTTCCTGTGTGCAAAGTGATATGGCAGAAGCATACAATCATTGGTGTTCCTGAGCTCCATAGTAAATGTTGAAGGGTTGAACTGATGAGAGTTGGTCTGATGATGTGGTGAGGCTGGTGGTTTGCCGATGCTAACATGCATGGAG
This sequence comes from Rhincodon typus, assembly GCF_021869965.1. Lineage (NCBI taxonomy): Eukaryota > Metazoa > Chordata > Chondrichthyes > Orectolobiformes > Rhincodontidae > Rhincodon > Rhincodon typus. Next base: position 4,085 of record NW_025981606.1, on the reverse strand, counting down.
GTAGGAGGGAGGAGAATGGGGGCCATGAAGCAGGTAGAGACATCATTATGAAGACAGTTGGATAAAGGGCTGGTGAAGCAGGCAGTCAGTTGCTGCTGTTAGATAACCACTCTGACTTTCATGTCATGAATTAGAGCCATCTAGTTTCTTAAGGAAGAAGAGAGGAATTGGAAGCTGTTTAGAAATGAGTTCTGAAGTAGTTATAATGGAATTAAAATATTAACTGTGTTTCTTTCTCCACAGATGATATCAGACCTCCTGAGTTTCTCCAGCACTTTCTTTTTATTGGAAATGAAATGAGTTGGGCTACAAATAAGATGCAAATGCATGGAAATAAAGTAAAGTCACCCAGACCCAGAGGACCATAGGACTCCTCTCTCATTAGAGAGTGAGGTAACTGGTGGTGGTTTTACTTGATGGTCACTCAAGTTTGGGCAAAATTGAGAGGGAGAATCCTCCCTGGTAACATCAGCCAGTCTGGGAATTGAACCCACACTGTTGGTATCACTTTGCATCACTAACTGGCTGTCCAGCCAACTAAGTTAACTCAGCCCTTTTTTTTAATGGAAGGAAGATAGTCACCACTCATTGGTGAGATTCAGGACTCTCCATTTAAACCTCAAACAGAAAATTGGAAACTGTTTCCTTGATGTTGAGAATCACATTTTCCCATTTTTGCCATATTTTTCCACGTTTCTCACCATTGCCCATGCCTCTCAAAGGAGCAGAAAATTACACCATGTATGTACTTTAAAATCTCCAATGTTTATCTCACTACCTTTCTAATAAGCTGCCATTATTTCTCCCTTTATAGTCCGTCCTACCATGTGGTTACTCTTAGAGGTCCTGGACACCATTCCCACAAGTGACTATTTGCCTTTATAATTTCTCATCATGACCAAACCATTTCCACAACCTGCTTTCCTGAATTTCAGTCATCTTTTGCTCTATCAAAATGCTTCTTCATTTTAAGTCTCTCCTTTGCATCCTTGCTGCAGTGGAGATAGGTCCCATTTTTTTCTTGCTGAATCTACTTTGTATGTTCTCTGGCTTCAATGTTCTTCCATTAATGTTGTGCCAAAAACAGCACAAACAAATCTTGTCCTTTAATTGGACACAAAGTCATGAACTGAAGATGCTTTGAGCAAACAACTGTAACATAATAGGGCTTTGATGATGATCTTTAAAATGTTTTGCTTCTGGCCTCAATTATGGCATATTATGGCTCAATTAGCAATTATGGCATATATGTTAAACCTTAGAATTTTTATCTGACCTGACGTGAGATTTTATTTCAGAATGTCACAAAGTTAGATCAGGATTAATTGTCAGGAAGAGAGGCTTTAAAGAAAAATGATTCATTTATTAAATCCCATTAGTTTGCTGAACAACAAATATTTGAAGCACAGTTTAATATGAACATAAATAAACCAATTGGCCAGTAATCACTTAACACTTTACAGTGACTCTAATTGAATTTTTCATAAGGAATCTAGTTATCTGGAGCTGTTAACTCCATTTGTGCATATGGATAGATCTATCTAAAATCTGCAATGTGTTATGATTCAGAACTTTGCCTGTAAAATTTCTTTCTTAGATAGTTATTGGAAAATTTATATGTACTGTTGGCAGATAGACACCACCTGAATAATGAATCCCTACTGCTTTCAATCTGATACTATCAAGGATTCACTTTCACCAGGGATTCATTTTAATTTGCTGCTGTAAACAAACATGTTCTAATTTCTATTGAATTAGAAGGTTCACGTATTTTCCTAAAATTATCATGCAAAACAACATTAAAAAAATACAACTAACGTAAAATGGCAAATAATTAACTTAAGTAGCAAATATCATGGTGCTGTCTCATTAAATTTTCACCCTGATAAATTTGATTTTGGGTTTGTGTTATTATGGTATTTAATTTCCATTTTACGTGTGGAAAGATCTAAAGTGATGTCCTTTGTTGTGACAGTGTACAGCAGCGGGTTAATGAAAGGAATGATTGTTTCTTTTATGGTGTTGTGCAAGGCTCTGGTGGTTTGGGGAATGGGCAAGCAAAGAGAAAGAAACAAAAGGTTGGGAGAAGTCAGTCTTATGTTAGTCCTATGACAGTCTCTGGTACCACATCATTTGTTGTGATGACTTTTTTGTCCGGGCATTAATGAATTCTTTTTTAGGAACAATAACTTGTATAATAATTTCAGATTAGCATCTCCTATTTCAGTGAATTTAATTCAGTAAATTACACACCCCATTGATTATTTCAAAGTAATTTGTATTCAGAATACATATTTATCTTCATGGACTATGAACAACAGGAATATAGTTCTGGTTGGGACACTACAGACTATAAATGATTTATACCATGTGATTTCTGGGGGTTGTGCTTAGCGGTAATTACTAAAGATTGAACCGTTGAAGTCTAGTATGGTTCATCAATTGCTTTGAAAAAATCAATTAACTTTGAAGAGGCAAAGCTCTAACAAGAGATAAGAGATGCGGTTTTATTATCAAATCAAACTATTAGAAGGGGTCCATTGTGAAAGTTGCCTAGCAACAGCTTCTGGACTGCAGTTGCAGTGTTTTCCAGCCCACCACGGTGGATCAATTGATCCAGTGATTCGCTTTCTGACTCCCAAAAGCCAGACCACCATCCAGAGGGCAGAACTCAGGAGTTTGATGGAATATTCCCCATTTGTCTGGATGGATGCAATTCCAACAGCACTGAAGAAGCTGGAGACCATTCAGGACAAAGCAGCCCACTTGATTGGCACCACATCTATAAACATTCACATCCTCCACCACTGATTCATGGTAACAACAATATGTGCCATCTGCACGATGTACTGCAGAAATTCATCAAGATTCTTTAGACAGTATCTTCCAAGCCCATGACCGTCTAGAAGGCTAAAGGCAGCAGATACATGGGAACACCACCACCTTCAAGTTCCGTTCCAGGCCAGTCATCATCCTGACTTGGAAACGTACCACCATTCCTTCAGTGTTGCTGGGTCAAAATTCTGGAACACCGTAACAGCTCACCAACCCACAATTTCAAGGGCAACTAGAATTGGGTAATAAATGCTGGCCCAGCCAGTTATGCCCACATTCCATGAGTGAATACAAAATATTTCTGCTCAGGGCCAATTTCTTCTCACCACTGCCAGGGAGGTGAAATTCTGCCCATTGTTTTGAATTACCCTTTTCTTCCATGTGAGACTAAGATTTTAAGAGGTGCTGCACTGGCTACATATAAATCGAATCCCTCACAATGACAGTTTGTGTGCTCTTCCTGTACTACATAGTTAATGCATTACACCAAAATCTAGGTGGATCATAGCAATTTTTTTCGTGTTTTGTTCACTGTTCACCTTGGGATGATGCACATTTTCCCTGAGTAAACTTGTACTGCTGCATTTTCATATTTGTATTAAGTTGTATTGGGCTGTGTTGTCGTAAAATGCAACAGACTTCACTATAAACACTTTTTTTTAATCTTTTAGTGTCATATTAAAAGGCCTTCCTCCTCGCTCAGATTTTTCAGAAGGTCAACATAAAATTCAGTATACTGTTTTCGACAGAGCTGGAAACAAGGCTTCTTGTCGGTTTACAATTAAAGTGGAGGGTAAGTCTCATCTGACAATTCACGCACATTTAATAATTTCTGGCCTCTAAGTAACAAATGATATCTAACATAAACATTTTAAACTTCGTTTTCCAGCCTGTTTCACAACATTTACTGCTTTCTTTTTTACAATTGATAATTGTTGTATTGCCTTGAAGCAAGTCAGTTTGGGCATTTGTAAAACATTTTTTGCAGTCCTCCAATTTTAACCTCTCTTTGCATTTTGGATTTCCTTCACCTTAGCATTGATAGCCATGCCTTCAACTGTCCTTCACTTTCCTAGTTTGTGTGTTGTGGCCATGCTCTTTCCCAGCAAGAGCCTATCTTGAGTAGATCCACGTACAATGGAACTCTTAAAGGAATACAGGAAGCAGACTTTTTGGTAGCAAAGTACCTTTTTAATATTGTAGAGATAGTAGGAACTGCTGATGCTGGAGTCTGAGCTTTCTTCAATGCA
>NW_025981605.1:0-5271 GCF_021869965.1 Rhincodon typus | reverse complement strand
TCCTCCCTGGACTGACCTATCCCCTTCCTAACTCCCTACCTACACTCACCTTTCCTGGCCCCATCCCCGCCTCTTTGACCTGTTTGTTTCCTCTCCACCTATCCTCTCCTCTATCCCTCTTCTGTCCGCCTCCAACTCTCTCCCTATTTATTTCAAAACCCCCTTCCCCTCCCCCTTTTCTGATGAAGGGTCTAGGCCCGAAACGTCAGCCTCTCTGCTCCTATGATGCTGCTTGGCCTGCTGTGTTCATCCAGCCCTGCACCTTGTTGTCTCCAAATTGCTGCCTGACTCTCTCACCCCAGACATGGGATTAGTCAAACAGCTTAGGTTAAGATGGCTGTTGAGGCTGGGTCATGTAGTATATTTAAGGTTGAGATAAATTTTTAGTTAGTGAGGGAATCAAGGATTGTAAGGAAATTGTAGGCAAGTGAAGTTGAGGAATATCAGACCAACCATGGTATCATTGAATGGCCGAGCAACTCAATGGGGTGAAGGATCTGAGGAAGGGTCACCAGGCCCAAAATGTTGACTCTGTTTTTTCCTTCACAGATGCTGCCAGACCTGCTGGGCTTCTCCAGCAACTTTGTTTTTGTTCCTGATTTACGGCATCCGCAGTTCTTTCGGTTTTTAACTCAATGGGCTGAATGGCCTACTTCAGCTCCTTATGAGTTTATGGAGAACCAGTTGAGAACCAGCACATTTGCACCTCAAAATGGCCCCAACCCTCCCACAAATTTCAACCTCTCATTAAAATCACAAGTCACAATACCTCATGCTAATACTGCTGTAACTCCTGAGATATTTGCTTGTAATTTTCTTTCTGATCAGGCAAATTTGTAACCTGAGGCATGTCAACATCAGAATATTTCGGTTAGAATAGTTCAATGGAGAATGAGTGTGTGTTTGCATGTTATTAACCCCAGTATCCATCCATTTTAATCTAGAAATATTCAGGCAAAGTGAAACAAAAAGTCTGGTTTTCCAAATAAGATGAATCCTGCCCTTCGTTCCAATTTGCAGAAACAATATTTGAAAATCTAAATCTCAAATCTGTATCCATTAGTATTGTGCTCATGCTAATCAGCCAATTGTTTCACAAATTTAGTGCAAAGCTGCTTAGCTCTGTCAAAACGAGACTGTAGATTTGAACTGTTACCAGCAGAAACACCCAAGGGACAAAGTTAACTAAGATTTAGATTAGCACTTCCTACTTTTCTCAACAAACTATTTGAGACAATGACACATTTCATGGTGGGCACTGGAACCAACTAATTTGTTCATTCCCCGATAAGATGCACAAAGAAACTGATAATATCTCTTCCAGCTGGGAGGGAGAGAAAAAATCCAGTACGTGCCCACGAGAGCATTTTCAGAACTATTTATTTCACTCAATGGGTTGAATTTTAATTTTTGGGGAGATTTGTAAAACAGGGAGTTGAAGACCTGCTTCATCAGATTTCCTAAACAAGGAAGAACTTGGATAGTCCTGGAAAGACTTGGAAGCAATGAGTTATTGTTCTATCTTTCAGTAAATGAAAACCATTTGTTTTTATTCATTAGTGTATAGCAACCCATCTTTTATCTTCGACCAGTCAGAAATTATACCCCAGTTCTGAGGAAGGATCACTGGACCTGAAATGTTAACTCTGTTTTTTCCCTCACAGATGCTGCCAGACCTGCTGAGCTTTTCCAGCAACTTTGTTTTTGTTCCTGATTTAAAGCATTCGCAGTTCTTTCGGTTTTTAGAAAATATACTCCAATTGTATCTCAGTTGGGGAACGAATCCCCTGGTTTGGCAGATTTAGTGTTCTAAATGGTGGAATGGATGAAAATCACAAACCCATAACTTTCCTTCATTTATGTGTCATTTTCATTACTGATGTTGGAAAGCAGTTTGCGGCATTACCTTGAAAGTTTTACTTGTGCATTCCTGAAATTTCACCAAAGTAATTTTCTAGTTTATTCCAGTAACAAGACATCAATTCAGCTAAGCTCAGCCACTTCAATATTTCCAATATTGGACTCTCAAGTATGAGACCTCAATTTCAGAATGCCAGCCATGACTCAGTTTTTTTTTTCCATAGCATGTACACCAGAACTGGCCAGTGAGATAACGAAGGCTTTAGCTTTAGCTAACTTTTGGTCTATTGAGTGGTGACCTGAGCTTCTAGACATCAATCCAGCTCCTCCAAATCTATTGCAAATGTATGACTGACTGAACAGGGTACCTTGTTGTTCCCATATGTAGTGTCATGACATGAGTTTTTGATTTTGTCAGTGCTGTTGAAGAGATGTAATGAGTCCAGATATGTTACCACAGTGAAGAATACAGAACTGCTGCACAGATTGCATCAACTGCAGCACAGTGCCTCACAGTGCCAGGGACACACGTTTGATTCCACCATTGAGTGACTATCTGTGTGGAGTTTGCACATTCTCCCCGTGTCTGCGTGGTTTTTCTCTGGATACTCCGGTTTCCTCTCACAATCCAAACATATAGGTGGATTGGCCGTGCTAAATTGCCCATAGTGTCCAGGGATGTGCAGGCTAGGTGGGTTAGCCACGGGAAATGCAGGGTTACAGGCCTGGGATGGGTCTAGGTGGGTGGCCTTCGGAGGGTCAGTGTGAACTCAATGGGCTGAATGGCCTGCTTCCACACGATAGGGATTCTATGATTCTTCAACTGGAGATTGCCCCATGTCATTGTAGTACACCTTTTAAATACTGACAGCGCCAATTTATACCCAGGCATCCATCAATATGTCCTCTTAAGTTTGGGAATGCGAAAGTTGGGAAGTAAACTGGTGATAGATTCTCAAAGCTTAAGGGGAAACATATCATTCATTACCAAAGTGAAAAAGCTTAGAGAAAAGATTTGGCTATTATTTGCAGCTAGTTCCTGAAAGCATTAACGTTCAGATGTTACTAAGAGAGCTAATTATTTCAGTGACAGCACTTTTGGAATATAACGTCTTTGATGATCTTTTAAAAGAACAGTAAGGCACTGAAGAGGCTTCAAAAATGAATGAAGAATGTATCTGTCACTCAAACCTCTTCGGTTGGACCAATTTACACTGTGTAATGTAGGTATAATTGAAAGGCAGAATTTCCATTTTGAGTTGGGCCCTGACGTTGTGGTCAAATGCAGGCTCCAACTCTGCACTGAGTCGGAGCAGTCACTTGATATGGATTTTGTTAAGATTGAACAGTGATAGTGGTCAGAAGGTACATTCGCTGTCCAATTAAAGGACATGTGGGCTCTTCAAAATGGCGGGCTTTCAGCTAGACCATTCAGCAGGTAAGGGAGAGGGAGGGAGGGAGAGAGAAAGCTTCCATTTGAGACACTCTCTGGGTAGCTCTAAAAAAGCTTGAAATCAAAAATGACCACAGCGGACAAACTACTACTGTCTTCCTCCTTTTAGGCAGTTTTTCAGGAATGAGGATGAATTTCTTACACTCCAATTTGATGGGCTGTAAATCCAATGCATGATTGACTCTGCCACTCTAATGGGCAGGTGGTATTTGAATGGTCCGGTAGATGGGTTGGTGGCAGGTTTCTGCACTTCCTCTGATGCCCCAACATCACCTTTTGAGAGTTCTCAATGAACTGATATGTTTGGTGCCTTTCCAAATGAGATTTATCCATTTTGGTGACAAACCAGGTCTTTCCATGAGGTAGCAGTACAATTGACCTCTTCAGAGGTGCTTTGAAGACATCTCTAGGATGATCCACCCATTCTTTGAGGAGTCCCCTGTTTCAACCAAGTTCCAAGTAGAGCATATATTTCCAAAATCTCATGTCAAATGTAAGAGTGAGATGTGCTGCCCAGAAGAGCTGGTTTTGAATGTTTAGCCCCTCAATCCTTCCTGAGCTGGCTTAGAGAGGACTCTATTGTGTTGCTGTTTCTTGCCACTGTATCTGGCGGATCTTGAAAAGGTCAGTGGTGGATCTTCTCCAGTGATTTGAGGTGCCTGCTGTAGATTGTCCAAGTCTCTGAAATATATAAGAGCACAGGCAATAGTGCTGACCCCCACCACATACTAAACCGTGACCTCCGTCTCAGGTTTGCCATCCTGGTCCTGAATTACCCTTTTCCTCAGTTTTTCTGGTGGCTGAGCTGAATCTTTGGAGGCAGATATATTGCCCCCTTACAGGATGGTGGCCATTCCACCCCCAATCTAGTCTCGGGGAAAGTGGTTCAGGGATAGAACGGTGCTGACAGATTAAAATGACAGGAAAATCCCGTGTCAAAATAGCAAGAAGCATGGACGTTACAAGTATGAAGAAAATACCTTCGTTGTGCTCTTGGAGCAACAAGACCTGGATATAATTTGAATAGTACATGAACAAAACTCCCAATAAGAAGAATATATCTTTCAGACAGAGCAAAAGATATATGGATCTCATGGAGCCTTGAATGTAGTTAATGCCAGTTTGATTAGTTGTTTTTGGGAAAGAGATGAAGATTACATGAATAAACATAGACAGATGATCAATACTTCACTGAGCCATACAGTCACCATCCCTTCCAAGCACTGAAATACGAACATGAAATAGCAGCAGAGATAGTAGGAACTGCAGAGGCTGGAGAATCTGAGATAACAAGGTGTAGAGCTGGATGAACATAGCAGGCCAAGCAGCATCAGAGGAGCAGGAAGGCTGACTCTTCGGGCCTAGGCCCTTCTTCAGAAATGGGGGAGGGGAAGGGGGTTCTGAAATAAATAGGGAGAGAGGGGGAGGCGGATAGAAGATGGATAGAGGAAAAGATAAGTAGAGAGGAGACAAACCGGTCAAAGAGATGGGGATGGAGCCAGTAAAGGTGAGTGTAGGTGGGGAGTTAGGGAGGGGATAGGTCAGTCCAGGGAGGACGGACAGGTCAAGGGGGCAGGATGAGGTTAGTAGGCAGGAGATGGGGGTGGGGCTTGAGGTGGGAGGAGGGGATAGGTGGGAGGAAGGACAGGTTAGGGAGGCAGGGACGAGCTGGACTGGTTTTGGGATGCGGTGGGGGGAGGGGAGATTTTGAAGCTTGTGAAGTCCACATTGATACCATTGGGCTGCAGGGTTCCCAAGCGGAATATGAGTTGCTGTTCCTGCAACCTTCGGGTGGCATCGTTGTGGCACTGCAGGAGGCCCAGGATGGACACGTTGTCTGCGGAATGGGAGGTGGAGTTGAAATGGTTCACGACTGGGAGGTGCAGTTGTTTAGTGCGAACCGAGCATAGATGTTCTGCAAAGCGGTCCCCAAGCCTCCGCTTGGTTTCCCCGATGTA
>NW_025981604.1:0-5271 GCF_021869965.1 Rhincodon typus | reverse complement strand
TTCCTGCTGCTAGAATTGCATGTGAGACAATCTATTTTAATCAATTTTCCTTTGCCAAGGGTGTGTTTACGGGATGCTACTATATTTGGACCAGTTGCTGTTCAGTAGTTAAATAATCTATTATTCTGTTAAGTTTTCCAATAGAGAAGTTGTTCCAGTCCTTTCTTTTGTTTGTCTTTTAACTATACTGTGTGAATAAGGTGTATTTTGCTTCAGGCCTGGTAGTTTCGCAAATCAAATTACATCCAGCATGCAACGCTTGTGACTTACTTTTAAATAAGAAAAATATTAGAGCCTTGGCTAGCTCTTTGAAGTGTTTTGAGGGTGTTTGGTTTGGTACGTAAAAATACTCAGATGCATAGTTGAGACTAGAAATAGATAGTAGACCCTAAAGTTGTAGATATAGGGATAGATCCCGATATATCATAAACAACAACAACAACACCAAAAATACAAGTTGTTTTGTGATATAACGGGAGGGGGTTTGGTGGTTTAAGAAATTATGAATTATTACATCCGTGTTTTCTGTTACTGATCATGTTGCCAATGGAAACAACTTACCTTTAATTCTTAATCAAAACTATCTAGAATTTTGATCGTTTGTAATAGTTTCTTCTATGCAATTTCTTTGCTTCCATCTTATCGGATGGTGACCTCAGTAACCATAAACTCAAATTCTGCGAATTTCTGCATGTAAACTTCCCGCTTTTACGGTAAGATTTGATCAAATAGATACAAGAAGCCATTTGCAAGCTTAGCATTGAACGACGGTCACCTGGTTAGTGGTGCTATTGTCCATTTTGGTGATTCCTGTCCAATTTCAGTCTTAGTGAAGCACAGTATTATTTTTAATAAAATTACAATTCAGAGATCTGGAATAATGTTCTGGAGACAGGAGTTCAAACTCCGCCACACTAATTGTGAGAATTTGCATTCACTGAACCTAGCGTATTTATATAATAATATGCAAAATATAGGGTTTTTTCCATTTACTTATCTCATTTATGGGAAGAAACCTGGTCTCTTTAGCCGGTTTGGTCTTTCTGTTCCACGTAGATGTGCTTATATTTTACTGCCTAATGATTGCCTCGCGAGTCCTCCACTTATATAAAGACAGTCGAATGTAAGTGAAACCAAATGGAAGGCAGAATTTCAAGAAAGTGGTTCATGTCATGGCCACCTCCACGGGTTAGGAAATTAATGCCTGTTGTGTCAGCGAGGCTCATGTACAAGAATGATGAGCGGTGTTCCAAATTAGGTCGTCTTCTGGAAATACAAAGAAAGTATTGAAAGAAAACAAACAAAATAAGATGTGGTCAATTGACCAGTCAGCAACATAACAAGAGAGAAACAGAAACATTCCTTGGGTGAAACGCACAAAATCTCCCTTGACGACATTCTGAAAAGCGGGGGACTTTCTTCCAGTCTTTTAGTTTAATATTTCTTGATCAGCTGAAATCATTAATAATCTCATTGTTTACCACACCTTCTTATTGGGGGGAACGGAATGTAGGGGCCTCGTTCTGCGTGCCAATTACTATTTTCATAACGGTGGTTGAAGATCCATACTATACAATAACTAGTTTAATGTACTTTGGGACATTCTGTTGTCGTGAAAAAAAAAAAATCTCTACCTGCAATTTCTTCCTCCACGTCAATGTCGTAAAATTTTAGAATGATGTTTCATTTCTTTTAAAGCTTTCAGCTTTGTCCAGGAACAACTGTAAATATTCCAAAATTTTAAGCCTTTTTAAAATTTGAAATTAATCATTAACGTTGATGGCCCGATTGAAATGCCCTGTCCGCTTCTTTGAAACGAAAGACGCGTTTATTTAAATAAGCACAGTAATGAAAGTCCCAGATTATATTATTGAATGACAAAAACATTACAAGTATTTCCCCACTGATACAGAATTAAAGTCAAATGTGCAAATAATCAATGAACTTCAATAGGAACTCATTGAAAACCGTCTTTTTAACAGTTAAGAGAATAAAGTAAATTTGTTATCTGTTTGTAATTATCAAAACATTTCATTGAATCCCAAAGTCTTCTTACATAGAGAATGGGTAAAAATGGATGCTTTCTACATCCTATCCTTCCCTGTCCTTTTTCCTTTACTGACTTTCTATCAGTAAATAATGCACTTAACAATGGGATATTCTCTTTACCCACAAAACGAAGCCACTGTCTAAACAACACATCCTGTCAACTCGTATCATAGTCTTCTAACAAAATAGAATGGCATCCATAACTCATGCTTTATTTCATTATGTACATTCAGCATTCATTAACATGAGTATGCTTGAATGAAATTTGTCAGGTAGATTTATCTTTGCTTCCAGCTCCTGCTGTATATGTGAACAGAGTGTTTGATAGTGCAGTCCACGTGTAAGGCACAGCATTGTTGTCCACATGGTGAATTGCCCATCCATTAAATATTGTGTGCTTAACATGCATACGTTTATACATACAGCATCGAGATTATATTTATTTTCCCATTTGCCTCAGGAAAAAAAGGAAATCGAAAATCAGGGATTTGAGATTCAAAGCAATTGGCAGAATGAGTGGAGGCAAATTTCCACTTAAAACACAGTGAAGACCATGAAAATATTGCTTGCATGTGTAATGGATGCTGTATCTATCAAATTAAACAAATATCGAATATCCACTTGAACTAGGGAACAGCCTAAGAACTGAGAAGTGTGCTTAAACTGGACTGGTCATTTTCAAACATCATTGATACGAAGAGTACCATGCGTATCTATGACTTTGTAAAATTTACTAAGATCTTGGCGACTATAGCGGGAAATTCCAACAGAGTTTAATCAGGGATAGATGTTTTTTCCTGGTAGTTGATAGAATTAAGACCATTGTCCCTGGGACAGAAAAAAACAAGAATGAATTGCAGCATAGATTTTCGAAATAACGAAGGATTTTGACGGAGTACATGGAAAATGACCACTTCCTCAGGGGATCGTATCAATGGTCGCAGGTGATAAATGGAAAAATAGAATTCTCAACAGCTGCAGATGAGTGGTTAGGAGAATGTGGCCCTCAGATTTGCAGGGATCTCTAACAGTCTGTCTGAAACAGTTTAGAAGGTTACTTAATTGGTGAATTAAAAGGGAGTTAGCTAAATTGCTATAAATTAAAAATAAGGGTAAACAGCCCCTTAAAAATATTGGGCATGTTGGACAGAACCACACGACTAAGGTAAGTCCCTATAAAACTCTTGCTGTGCCCGCAGTATTTGGCTTTCTTATCCCTGACTTCATAAATATGGTAAGCTGAGCTGAAATCTTTGCGTCCACCATCTACATTAACCAGTTATAAGAGCGATGGAAACTGTTCCTGTCTTACACTTGATCCAAATGCCACTATTGCCTATTATCTCAAGAAGCTTACTTTTTTTTGCAACTGAATCGCATTTATGTCTACAAAATATCATGATTCTACTTTGTTAAATTGCGACATGTCTCTTTTTTGTACTAGTTTTTGTTACTGCTCATATTATAACAGATCCTCGCTCTGTTTGTAAGATGCTGAACAATGATTACATTTAGGTGGCAGCACATCCTTACGACGTCAGAAATGCGTTCTACAGGATTTTTGTTGTTGTTGTTTCCTTTACACTAAAACATGTTTCAGTTCTGAGGAAGGGTCACCGGACCCGAAACGTTAACTCTTCTTTCTCCTTCACAGATGCTGCCAGACCTGTTGAGCTTTTCCAGCAACTTTGTTTTTGTTCCTGATTTACAGCATCTGCAGTCCTTTTGGTTTTTAATCACTTGACTCTGTCGATTTTCGGTTATCATAGGCCCTATTTCAGATAGATCTGCAATATACCAATACTCTGAATGCTCTACAGAAGATTGTTTCAATCCTGCATTGGACCATATTTCTTTTTGTTTTAATTTGACATTATTTCAAACAGTACTGCAATGAACCATATGAAAGTGACTCTGTCTGGGACGTGAATTACGCATTGCCCGTTTATGTTATTCACGGCTCTATCTGTAGAAGTACTCAACTAAATGCTGTCTTTGTTTGTAATTCATGTTTATTCATTTTTGTTGTGGATGATTCTGGCTACCTCAGCATTTATTGCCTATCCCTAGTTGATTTCAGGAAGGGATGATAGGCTGCCAATTGAACCACTGAAGTCTGTTTGATATAGCTTGACCAACGAAGCTGTTGTGCTAGGGAGTTGTATTAGTTTGACACATCAGCACTGGAGGAATGGTGGTATATTTCGATGACAGGGTGGTGAATGGCTTGGAGGGGAGCTTACATATTCTAGTTTCTGATATGTTTGCTGCCCTTGTCCTTTCAGATGGAAATGATCATGTGTTAGTTTGTATTGCCCTTTTTTGTGCGCAGAACATACTGGTACAATAGTCACTTCCATTAGATTTCATTGAAAAGCCATCCTAGGAGGGAAGCTGGTGGTGTAGCAATAACAAGGGTTTCTGCGGTTAATCAGGGAGGCACAACAGAAAATCATACCCAGTGAAGAAGAAATATACTAAGGACAGGACGAGTCAACAGTGGCTGACCAGGGAAGTCAGGTACAGCAAAGAAGAATAAATAGCAGACAATATGGTAAAGATAAGTGAGGAACGAGATGACTTGGAAGCCTTAAAAGAAAACAACAGAGAACTAAAAATAAAGCAATAAGAGGAGGCGAAGATGAAACATGGGAATTGACAGCAAGTAATAAAGAAAAAGATTGTAAGTATTTACCTTTTGAGATATATAAAAGGTAAGAAAGGCAAGAGTGGACATTGGACCGCTGGAAACTGAAGCTGGAGATTAGTAACGGAAAGCAAAAAAAAAAAGTCAGAGGAATTGAATTACTGCTTTGTTTGAATCTTCATGGTGGAAGACACCAGTAGTGTACCCAAACTTCAAGGGAGACATGGGGCAGAGATGAGTGCAGTGGCCATCACTAAGGAGAATCTGCTGATGAAGCTGAAAGATCTAAAGCAGATAAACCATCCGGACCAGATGGACAAAATCCCAGAGTTCTGAAAGAGACAGCTGAGGAGATTGTAGACGCATTGATGGTGATCTTTCAGGAATCACTTGAGTCAAGGAGGGTGTTGGGGTGAAATTACCAAAGAATTACACGACACCCAGAAACCCACTTCAAGCATCAACAAGTTTGTTGAAATCAAGCTAGTGGGATCAGGCCCTCTGAAAACCCAAAGAGTTCTTCAGCGAAAAAAAAGAAATGACATGTATTTTATACATTAATTTGAGGAATTACA
>NW_025981603.1:0-5272 GCF_021869965.1 Rhincodon typus | reverse complement strand
CCCGCAAACCCCACCGTCTGTCTGTCCCTCCCTCCCGAGCTTCCAGTCAGGGAGATGCTCCCGAACCTCGCCTTGATCCGAGCGAGCTCTGGGAATGGGGAAGACACCGCGGCACCTCTCTCCGCATCTCCCACTCGCGCAGCCTCCCATCCGGCAGCCGGAGGGGAACGGGCGCCATTGTAGCCGAGCCCTGTGTTCCCCCGAGAAGCCCGTGGTGGTTTATGTCTTCCTGTTCGTGGTGTCACGTTGTCGGGCCTGCGCTGCCGGGGGAAGCCTGTCACCTGGCGAACTGCTCCCAGTTTCTGTCTCCCTGCTCACCCGAGGGTCCTCTGAATTCCTGGAACGCGTGCGGGTGCTGCGTTGACGTTGGTGAAGGGCTGGGGGGCATTTTGATCTCAGCAATTGAGCGCAGGAGTCTCGATCATGTCCTGGGGCATTTGATGGTCTACGACTTCCCGCCAGAGAGACCGCGCAGATCGGTCGCGAAGACTTAGTCTCTGTTTGCTTGGGGCTCCCCCTGGTCCTTTCTTCCTACCCCCACTTCCCCCTCACCCTCCGGCAGGGGTGCTCCTGGCTTCAGATGGGGTAGGCCAAGCTCTGTCTTTTGCCAAGCACAAGCAAGTATATCCCACACCATCCCACGCAAAGTGGTGCGTTTTGTTGACAAACTGAGAGCGGGTCGGACGCCAGGGCGGTCGACGTTATTTTGCACTCTTCGTCGTGTGGAGATCTCTGTGTCTCGGTGTCGCGAGGCGTAGGCCCGAGGTCACGATGGCCACCAGGCCCGGCCTGCCAGCTGAGGGGGAGCAGCGTACAGTCAGAAGGTTTCGTCTCACGCCGGTCAGGACAGTTCACAAGAATAGCAGCTTGTGCGTGCGCACGGAGGGATGACGTTGGCAGTCGGAGAGGAGAGCCCTGATTGGTTGATCGTAGAGTGTGCCAGCTACCGATTGGCAGCCAACGGCCAGGCGGCTTGTGGCCCACCCCACCACTTTGGCCAATCGGAGTTCCGGGCTTGAAACCGCAACGGGATCTCGGCAGTTAACTGTCAAGCATGATCATCAACTGGCACGTTGTCTGTGTTGGACCCATTCAGCTGTGGTGTTGGCTTAGAGTGGCATTCTTGTGAACGGTCCAGATGAGTGCCAATTGGACGGTGTTAACAAAGCTGTCTGTTTTTTTATTATTTTCCTTTAACGATCGAGTCTTCAACCACTGAGCGACGTTGTAGATTAAGTGGTGCCATGTCTTTAGCCCCACGGGTGCAGTGCTCGTGATGAGCCAGCCACTTGTGTTTTCCCTCCAGCCTACCTCATTGTAGTTGAGTGTCCCTTGTCTTTCACGAAGCTCCTTTCGTCTTTGGGACACCGTGCCCAATCAGGTGGGGGTTAACTCTGGTGATCGCTGGGGGAGTGGGAGCAACAGAACAGTGGTACCCTGCCGTTCGATAATTAACAGCGTTGGGTTACCTCGATTGTGCTGCTGTAGCACCTTTCACCCACCCCCGTCTCATGGGTGAGTGGTCGCCAACACCCCCGCCCCGCGAGCGCGCCTGCGTCTCGGACCCTGCTCAGCCCCCCCCAGTTCCACCCCCCACTTTGATCCCGAGATCTATATCCAACTCCATCTTAAAAACATTCAGCGCTCTGGCCCTGACCGCGCTCTGTGGTCCCCACTCTCTGGGTGAAGACGTTTCTCCCTCATCAGTCCCCCCCTCCATCTCCTTTAGACCGTCATCCTCCGGTTTTGGACCCCATAGGAGGAACATCCTTCCTGCCTCTTGGAAGGCGAAGCTTCGGGGTGTCACAGCCTGTGGTTAGATGGTGAGGCGGGTTTGGAGTGTAACTAAGGCACCTACATTTGGCAGGTTCTTGAGAACTGTTTGGGAGCAGTTACAGATGCTGGTGTAACTGGAGCCACATCGCTCCAAACCTGGCTTCACCGCTTTCCGAGACCAGAACCGGGAGAAAGTCATTGTTGTGCCTCTTCTTGTTCAACTGGGTTTGGCTTTGACACAAGCTCCTCCCATCTGTACACCTCCTCCCCCCCGCCCCCTCCACCCCTTCACACCCACTCTGTAATCCTCAACTCCCCATGTTGGTTTTGCCGTTGATGAGACTGGGTTCATTATCAAACCATTTCATCCCTCTAAACCAGCCCCTCCCCACCACCACCACCTCTGAGGGCTTGCAGAGGGTCAGATCCCTGCTTGGGAAGCAACGCGAGTTCTCAGGTTGACCTGGTGTGACCCCCTGCTCTAAAGACCTTCAAGAGCCGCGATGGAGAATTGGTAGGGGCAGCTTCCCAAAGCTGTACCCGGGCATTGTCAGCTCCTTCTCCCTCGGTGGTCCTGAGAATGACCGACCCATCAGAGGCCTACAGCGTGGAAACAGGGCCTTTCGACTCAACTCGTCCGAACCTCCTAGTATTCACAATTCATGTGGTCCCACTCCACCTGTGTTTGGCCCATATGCCTCCCAACCTCACCCACACACATACCTGTCCAAATGACAAAATTGTACCCCCCCTCCACCTCACCACTACCCCTCCAGACACTCCCCACCCTCTGTGTGGAAAAATTGCCCCTCTGGGCCCCCTCGCCTTAAATCTACTGCCCTCTATTTTGAGACCCCTCCCCCCCCACCCTGTGGTGAATCTATTTGGCTATCTACCTTATTTGTACCCCTCATGGTTTTATAAGGTTCCCCCCCCACAACAGCCTCCTATGCTCCAGGGGACATAAATCCCAGCCTATCCAAGAGTCCCTGACACGTGTTTGACAGATTCCCATGTCTCCATCAGGTTGTAGCTCAATGGAGTGTGTCCAAAGAGCAGGAAGGGACTAGAGCTCCCATCCCCAGGGCCACACCCTGCTGCTTATCGGGACTGGTCACTGGGTGGCCAAGGATAGCTCTCTGCCAGCTAACCTCCCAGTTAAATCACCTAGGCCAGGGACTCACGCTGGGGCTGACGCCGAGCAGAAGGATTCAGGGCCAGCTCTCCCACTGCAAGGGTTCCCCCTCCCAATCCATGTCAGTGGGAGAGTGTATTTCCCTTCCCATTGGAAGAGTGGCTGCCGCTCGGATTTCACCCACAATCCAGAGCCCGGCAGGTGGAGCCTGCATCTACATGTCTTACCCCTCTGTGTGCCATTTATAGCAGGAGTTGCCCATGTGAACATATCACACTGTAACCCTCTGCTCCAGGCCCTTGGTGGGTGATGTAGCAACTGTATCGCATGTTCCCAGGCAGCTCCCATCCACTCCTGCAGACTCCTAATAGAGCTGTGCAGCAAGGAAACAGATCCTTTGGCCCAACCCATCCATGCCGACCAGATATCCTAAATTAATCTAGTCCCATTTAGAGTCATAGAGCTGTGCAGCATGGAAACAGACCCTTCAGTCCATCTCGTCTGTGCTAACCCAATATCCTAAATTAATCTGGCCCCATTTAGAGTCATAGAGCTGTGCAGCACGGAAACAGACCCTTCAGTCCAACTGGCCCCGACCAGATATCCTAAATTAATCTAGTCCCATTTGGCTCATATCGCTCTCAAACCCTTTGTATTTTTGCTCATATTCCTGGGGATTGAGCTGGAATGGAAATAAGACCCTCAATGTCCCTTTATTCTGCCTCCCCCCTCCAACTGTTGGAGAACGATGTTTCCCGTCAGAGAAAGCTCCCAGGCCAGTGTCAGAGATACAATTGAGCACGATCACCCTAAACTAGTCGAGTTAGCCGAAAGAACGGAGCTTTAAGGCATGTTGTAGGATTCCTGAGCTTTTGGGCTGAAGACCCAGCCACTGAAATGGGGGCAAAAGGACAGCCAGCTGGGGGGATGCACTTACAGATCCGAGGACATTGTTACTCCTGTCTGGGGCTAGTGGCTCACTGCTGAAGATCAGAGGGTGGAGAATTTGTCAGGAATTTGTTTCCATGTTGAAAATGCTGGAGGAAGCCAGGAAATGTCAGTGTATTTTGTTTTGGTACCTTGGGGTCAGAAAAGGGTTTGTTGCAAACCAATAGGGCGCTTACGGCTTGGTACTATCGCTCCAGTTTTCCTGATGTTGTTGACACCTCTCTGGCCTCATTTCCCTCTCAATGTGATCACTGTCCCCCTGCCTTTCCATCCTCTCCCACCCCGCCTGCACACCATTTTGATAGCAGTAACGCCCTCAGATTGAACCAGCTTCTCCCTGTCCAAGTCCCCCTCTGCTCACGGTTTTGGAAAGTGAGTTCCCTGTCAGCCTAAATCCCGACTTCTTCAGCCTCTCGGGGATAGCAAGAGTTGCAGATGCTGGAGCCAGACAGTGTGATGCTGGAAAGTTCCTGCTCCTGTTATACTGCCCGGCCTGCTGTGTTCATCCTTCAACCTACCGTGGTTCTGTACTGCTGCTGTTTGGGAACCGTAGCACTCCCTACCGTGGGTGGGGAGAGCATTTGCTGAAATTTATCTTACTCCTCCCCTGTGAGCCTCGTCCGACCTTCCCCCTGAGCCCAGTGCGTCGCCCCGAGTGGGAAGCGTTGATGTACAAAGCTCCGAATTATCAGCGAGTCTCACTCTTTCTTTCCCCTCCTATTCCTGGATGTCTGACCTCTCGTTGGAGACGGAATCTCAAACTTAGGGCTGTGTTGCTCCCAGTCGCTTCAGCAGTATTGCGCTGATGAAATGTAAATGTGTGACAATAGTTTTGGCGGGCGGAAGGTGTTGGGTACCTAAGTCGTTGGATGTTGAATGTGAGCATTTTGTTAATCGGCCTTTTTTTACGAATGACCAGTGTGTGTTGTCGGATCAACCTGTACAGAAGCATTGCATTTTTAGCATTTTTTGTCGATTTTTTGCAGATTTTAAATAAAACGAAGACAAAACGCTCGAGGCTGTGCTTGCAGATTTTAAATTTTTTTGCCATCCCTCCTCGCAGGATAGTCGAGCAGTGAGAGTTTCACACCAGTACAGGAATTCTTGGCAGAATCTGAGGGTCATCTTCGGTGCAAGTCTGTCGAGCAGAACGAACGGCCCCAGCACTTTTATCAGGTCATGTTCGACCACCCCCCCCCCGCACGCCAAATCTGAGCAGCTATTGAGGATGGACGACACCAAGAGCTGGGTTAGAGATGTCAGCCTAGAAAGACCCACGCCCTCTCTCGAAAGTGCAGGGGGTTAGGGTCAGGGGAATTCCAGACTTTGGGGGCCGTCACACAGCAAAAGGCCAGGCAGCTGGAGGAGGTGACAGAGAGGGGGTGAAGGGGGTGACAGAGACAGGGAGGGGGT
>NW_025981602.1:0-5272 GCF_021869965.1 Rhincodon typus | reverse complement strand
TTTGTGATATACATAAATGATCTGGAGGAAGGTATAGATGGTCTGATTAGCAAGTTTGCAGATGACACTAAGATTGGTGGAGTAGCAGATAGTGAAGGGGACTGTCAGAGAATGCAGCAGAATATGGCCAGATTGGAGTGTTGGACGGAGAAATGGCACATGGAGTTCAATCCAGGCAAATGCGAGGTGATGCATTTTGGAAGATCCAATTCAACAGCAAACTCTCTGTGCATCAATTTTCCCCAAGTAGTGGTAGAGGCGGGCACGAAAGCATCATTTAAGATGTATCTAGACAGATGCATATATGGGCAGGGAGCAGAGGGATATAGATCCTTGGAAAATAGGCGACAGGTTTAGATAGAGGATCTGGGTCGGCACAGGCTTGGAGGGCTGAAGGGCCTGTTCCTGTGCTGTAATTTTCTTTGTTCTTTGTTTGCTCGTTGATCAGCAAGTTCGCAGATGATACAAAGGTGGGTCACGTTAAGGGCTGTTCTAGGTTACAAAGGGACATTGATAGGATGCAGAGCTGGGCTGAGAAGTGGCAGATGGAGTTTAACTCTGAATTCATTTTGGAAGGACAAACTTGAAAGCAGAATACAGGGTTAATGGAAAGATTCTTGGCAGTGTGGAGGAGCAGAGGGATCTTGGGATTCATGTTCACAGTTCCCTGAAAGCTGCCACCCAGGTGGATAGAGTTGTTAAGAAGGCGTATGGTGTGTTAGCTTTCATTAATAGAGGGATCGAGTTCAAGAGCCGTGAGGTTATGCTCCAGCTATACAAAAGCCTGGTTCAGCCACATCTGGAGTATTGTGTCCAGTTCTTGTCACCTCATTACAAGAAAGATGTGGAGGCGTTGGAAAAGGTGCAGAGAAGATTTACCAGGATGTTGCCTGGAATGGAGGGAAGGTCTTACGAGGGAAGGTTGAGAGAGCTAGGGCTTTTCTCTTTAGAACGACAAAGGATGAGAGGTGACTTGATAGAATATAGAACATAGAACATAGAATATAGAACATAGAACAGTATCGCATCGAGGTGTACAAAATGATCAGAGGTATAGATAGAATGGAGAGCCAGAGACTTTTTCCTCGGGTGGAGGTAGCTATTACGAGGGGGCATAGTTTTAAAGTGAGTGGAGGTAGATATAGGGGAGACGTCAGAGGTAGGTTCTTTACTCAGAGAGTGGTCGGGGTGTGGAATGCATTGCCGGAGAGGGTTGTGGAGTTGGCCTCATTAGGGGCATTTAAGTGGCTATTAGATAGGCATATGGATGATAGTATAAGGTAGGGGTGGAGGTTAGATAGACCTTAGGATTAGGGCAAAAGTTCGGCACAACATCGTGGGCCGAAGGGCCTGTACTGTGCTGTACTGTTCTATGTTCTATGGCTTAGACTTCACCTTCAAGTCTCGACGTCATGGACCAAATTTGAGATTGGGAGTGCGATATATTCAACCTCACCCATGACAATAACAGTCAGATTGTCCACTGCTGGAGCTGCAGTTAGACCAGTGGGTCGTGAGCAATGATGGAAGTGAAATCCAAAATAAGTCTGATCTCTTGCTGTGGTCAGGTAGGTAACTGCAGGCAAAGGACATAATCAGGGCTCAGGAGTGCAGGTAAATTAAGTGCTAATTGCTAGGCCCCATTTATATCAGGAGGATATTTTGGAATGGTCTTCAAATGAGGTCTGGCCTCATTTGGCCAACGTTGACTGCAACCAGCTCCTTGTGGGTAAGTCTAAAGCGGAGCAGTGAGGAGCATTCAAAAAGGAGCTGGGGAGAGTACAGGTCCAACATGTATCCTTGAGAACCCTTAAGGGTCGAAGATAATTCTGGATGAAGTAGAAGATAAACGCTTTCAAGCAAGTCCAAAGGGAGCAATTTAGTTGTGACCCTCGACAAAAGTACAAGTGCAACAGGGAACTTAAGGAAGCAATCAGAAGAGCAAAAAGGGAGCATTAAACGGGACTTGCAAACAGGATTAGGGAGAATCCCAAGATATTTTACAAACACATTAAAGGGAAGATGTTAACTCGTGAAACAGTACAGTCCATTAGGAACCAAAGGGGAAATCTATGTGTGAAGCAATAGGATATTGGAAGGGTGTTGAATGAATACTTACTTCTCTTTGGTCTTTATGCTGAAAAAGAAGAATATCGGTGTGGAATTCAGGGAAAAGGACTGTGAGGAACTTGCACAGTTTGACAGAGGAAATGGAAACATAGTAGAAGTTCTGATGGGCTT
Source organism: Rhincodon typus (assembly GCF_021869965.1). NCBI lineage: Eukaryota > Metazoa > Chordata > Chondrichthyes > Orectolobiformes > Rhincodontidae > Rhincodon > Rhincodon typus. Next base: position 3,031 of record NW_025981602.1, on the reverse strand, counting down.
ACAAATGGACAAATCCCCTGGCCTGGATGAAGTAAATCCCAGGCTGCTGTGAAAGGTGAGACAGGAAGTTGAAGGGACTCTGACACAAATTTTTAATTCCTTTCTGGTCATGGGAGCAAGTGCCAGAGAACCGGAGGTCAGCTAATGTGGTTCCACTTTGTAAGAAGGGTAGTACACAAACCAGGAAATTACAGTCTGATGAGTCTCATGTTAGGGTAGGGAAGAAAATTCTGAAGGAGACAATTAATATTCACTTGGAAAGGCATAGGTCAATTTGGGATGGTCAGCATGGCTTTGTCTAACAAATTTGTTAGAAGACCATAAGACCATAAGACATAGGAGCAGAAATTAGGCCATTCGGCCCATCGAGTCTGCTCCGCCATTCAATCATGGCTGATAAGTTTCTCAACCCTATTCTCCTGCTTTGTCCCCATAACCCTTGATCCCCTTGATAATCAAGAACCTATCCATCTCAGTCTTAAATGTACTCAATGACCTGGGCCTCCACAGCCTTCTGTGTCAGTGAATTCCATAGATTCACCACGCTCTGGCTGAAGAAGTTTCTCCTTATCTCCATTCTAAAAGGTCTTCCCTTTACTCTAAGGCTGTGCCATCGGGTCCAAGTCTCTCCTACCAATGGAAGCATCTTCCCAACATCCACTCTGTCCAGGCCATTCAGTATTCTGTAGGTTTCAATTAGATCCCCACTGATCCTTCTAACCTCCAATGAGTATCGTCTCAGAGTCCTCAAACGTTCCTCATATGTTAAGCTTTCCATTCCTGGGACGATTCTCGTGAACCTCCTCTGAACCCGCTCCAGGGCCAGTACATCCTTCCTGAGATATGGGGCCCAAAACTGCACACAATACTCCAAAAGGCCTGACCAGGGCCTTATAAAGCCTCAGTAGTACATCCCTGCTTTGATATTCAAGTCCTCTCAAAATAAATGCCAACATTGCATTTGCCTTCCTGACGACTGACTCAACCTGCAAGTTTACCTTGAGAGAATCCTGGACTAGAACTCCCAAGTCTCTTTGCACTTCAGACTTCTGAATTTTCTCCCCATTTAGAAAATAGTCCATGCTTTTATTCTTCTTACCAAAGTGCATGACCTCCCACTTTCCCACGTTGTACTCCATCTGCCACTTCTTTGACCACCCTCCTAACCTGTCCAAATCCTTCTGCAGCCTGCCCACCTCCTCAAAACTACCTGTCCCTACACCTATCTTTGTATCGTCTGCAAATTTAGCCAGAATGCCCACAGTTCTTTCATCGAGATAATTAATGTATAAAGTGAAAATTTGTGGTCCCAACACTGACCCTTGTGGAACACCACTTGTCACTGGCCGCCATCCTGAGATCCCCATTCTTTGCTTTCTGCCAGACAGCCAATCTTCTATCCATGCTAGCACCTTGCCTCTAAAACCATGGGCCCTCATCTTACTCAGCAGCCTCCTGTGCGGCACCTTGTCAAAGGCCTTCTTGAAGTCCAGGCAGATAAAATCCATTGGCTCTCCTTGGTCTACCCTGCTCGTTACTTCCTCAAAGAATTCTAGCAGATTTGTCAGGCATGACCTCCCCTTGACGAAACCATGCTGACTTTGCCCTATTTTACTATACACTTCCAAATATTCAGAAATCTCATCCTTCACAATGGATTCCAAAATCTTACCCACGACCAAGGTTAGGCTAATCGGCGCGTAATTTTCCGTCTTTTGCCTTACTCTCTTTTTAAACAGGGGTGTCATGTTAGCAATTTTCCAGTCCTCTGGAACCCTCTCTGACTCTGGAGATTCCTGAAAGATCACCACTAATGCTTCCACTATCTCTTCAACTATCTCCTTTAAAACTCTGGGGTGTAGTCCATCTGGTCCAGGTGATTTATCCACCTTCAGGCCAATCAGTTTTACTAGCACCTTTTCCTTGGTGATGGCCACCATACTGAGCTCTGCCCGCACCCTCTCTTAAATTTTTGGGAGATTACTCGTGTCTGCCACCGTGAATACTGACGCGAAGTAATTATTCAGTTCCTCAGCCATTTCCTTGTTCCCCACTACTATCTCTCCACTGTCAATTTCCAGTGGTCTAATGTCCACTTTTGCCTCTCTTTTGCCCTTTATTTACCTAAAGAAACTCTTACAGTCTTCATTTATAATACTGGCTAGCTTACCCTCATATTTAATCGACTCCCTCCTTATTACTTTTTTGTTGCCCTCTGCTGGTCTTTGTAAGCTTCCCAGTCCTCTGGTTTCCCACTGCCCTTCGCCACATTATATGCTTTCTCTTTTGCTTTTATGCTATCTCTGATTTCCTTAGTCAGCCATGGTTGCGTCATCCTCCCTGTATCATGCTTCTTTTTCCTAGGGTGAATTTTTGCTGTGTCTCCTGAATTACTTCCAGAAACACCTGCCATTGCTGTTCCACTGTCTTTCCTGCTAGGCTCCTCTTCCAGTCAATTCTGCCCAGAGGTCTTTGAAAATATCAAGTGTGTGGATGAGGGAAGTTCAGTTGATGTAGTTTGTATGGATTTAGCAAAGCTTTTGACAAGGTCCCACACAACAGACTGATTTGAAAACCACACGGCCTTCAGGGAAACTTGGTGAGATGGATCAGAAACTGGCTTAATAATAAGAACATTACAGCACAGTACAGGCCCTTCGGCCCTCGATGACATAAGACATAAAGGGTTGCGGTAGAAGGTTGTTCAAGTGACTGCAGGCCAGTGTGCAGTGGTGTACCACAACAATCAGTACTGGGAACCTTATTGTTTGCTATATACATAAATGATAGAGATGAAAATGTGGGGCGAATGATAAGCAAGTTTGCAGATGACATCAAGATTGGTGGGTGGTTAATAGTGAAGAAAATGGTTCTACGTTACAGGAAAATACAGACGGATTGGTCAGATGGACAGACCAGTGGTAGATGGTACTTAACCCTGATAAATGCAGGTTGATGCACTTTTGAAGAAGAAACAAGAACACAGAACATAGAACATTACAGCGCAGTACAGGCCCTTCGGCCCTCGATG
>NW_025981601.1:0-5272 GCF_021869965.1 Rhincodon typus | reverse complement strand
GCTGTGTTCATCCAGCTCTACACCTCATTATCATAAAAATTTGTCTTTGATTCAACAGTATACAAACTCTGTACTACCAGATGACTATTATTGAGTTTTGTTGATGCAGGGTGTCCCAATGCCTGAGGGTATTGTAGAGAATTCCATGGGATTTGTTGTGTTCACTGGGGTATTTGACCACAGTTTGCCTGTTACCCACATTTGCCTCCTGTTAAATCTGGAAGTAGAGTATAAGTTGTGCATATTGTGGATTGAATTATTGCTCTAACTTTGTAAAGTTTAGCTTTGTTTGTTCAAAACTGGGGAATCTTGTGGCTTTATTCTTTCAGTAAGAAATCTTACCTTTCGTCTACTTAAAAAGAAGATAAATACTCTCTAGCCAGATTGTAACACAAGTTGTCAGTCCAACCCAGCGTCACAACGAGGTGATGAGATAGCAGAACACTCTTTTACTCAGTGATTCATTTTACACCTTAGCATGTATATGTATTATTTTTGTTACATTCACCCACTGATTGACTGTCAGAGTGCTTAAGGAGATTTTACACGACTTAATTCTAGTTGTCACCACTGTGTGACCTATTGAGACAGGATCTGTGGGAACACTGACATTGTATTTGATGATTAGCTGCTTAAAAGCACAAAATCTGTGATATTGAACAATTCTTTACAGAAAATTTGCCAGTGAAATTAAACCAAATTTATTGCAAAAAAGCAAGGATTTCCAGATTATTTTTCTTATCTGACATTTTAGAATAGAATCCCTACAGTGTGGAAACAGGCCATTCAGCCCAATAAGTCCACATTGGCTCTCCAAAGAGCACCTTACTCAAGATCACTCTCCAACCCTATCCCTGTAACTCTGCATTTCCAATGGCTAATCCACCTAACCCACAAAATCCCTTGACACTATGGGCAACTTTCCGGCCAAATCACCTGACCTGCACATCTTTGGATTGCGGGAGGAAACCAGAGCTCCTAGAGAGTATCCATGCAGACACAGAGAGAATGTGCAAACTCCACACAGATGATTACCCAAGGCTGGAATTGAACCTGGGTTCTTGGTGCTAAGAGACAGCAGTGCTAGCCACTGAGCCACCCATTTTCTGTATCTTCTGCAGTAGAAGTTGAAAAATTCATAAAGGAGTTAAATAAAGTCACCATCGTCCCAGAGGACTGCTCTCATTAGAGAGAAAGACACTGGTACTGGTTTGACCTGAGGGTCACCATGCCGTGGCAGATGTTAAGAAGGAGAGACTTCCTTGGTAACCTTAGTTGGTGTGGGAATTGCAGCCGTGCTGTTGACATTATGCTACATTGCAAACCAGCCATCCAGAGAACTGAGATAACCAATTCCCTCATAGAGGAGGTATGTTTGAAAGCAACATTAGATGCATTCCAAAGCCAAAAAATAATTTATGTAAGTAATGATATATGAGCTAAATAAATCAACGTCACTTCTTAAGTGTAATTAACATGAACATTGTTAGCAAAAAAAGTGTTTATGTAATAAGAGGCTACTTGAATTAATGTAACTATAGAAAACTTCATTGTACATAATAAGAATATGAATATTATAAATATAACACAGAAATGAATTTTGTTAGCTAGCATTCTATTTTCCAGAATAAAATTCCATAGGAAACAGATACATAAGATCAGTTTTAATGCTGGACAAGATTGGGCAGAAGTCAGATCCTTTGGCCCAGTGTTCCTGGCAGTGGGTCTGTGCCATTTTTGTTTCCTGGTTTGAGGTTCATTATAATTGGTGTTTTGCCATTGGCAATGTTGTTCTGCATAAACAACTCATCGATTGGAAAATGTGAATTTAGTGTTTCCAGTTAATGGACAGGGCCTTACTAAGGGCCCTTGAGTTGCAGTGATAATGTCTCTACTATCAGCACTATCTGTAATAGAAGGATCAGGTTAAAATTTAAAATAAAACATCAAGTCAGATTAGTTTGATTGAATCTTGTTTTTCAAAAACTTTTTCAAAATCATAAATTTAAACATTTGTTATACATCAAATAACATTTTTTGAAAATTATGTATTAAAATATTATACAAGTCTGATAAATCATTTACAACGTGGTGTACATCTTGGTAATAACTCTTATGTAGTTACATTTAAAAAGTCCTTTTAATCTTGAATTAGATGTCATTTGTGTGTAAGCATTACAAGAGTATGTTAAATTTTGTTAAATGCCATACACACTCATGTTTAAAAAGTCTGATCAGTCTTCAGACAAATCTGTTAAAAAATCATCTACAAATTTCAGGAGAATTGACACTGTCAGATGTTTTGAAGTTGAAGACATCTTTTGCGACTGAAAGTTTATTCAATATTCGTGAACTGCTTCTGAAGGCTCTTGTTCAAATAGTAGCCCTCATATCTTTTATAGAGAAACTGGGCAATTAGCCTAAATTGCCACAAATGCACAATCTCTTTCTCAAATTTCTGAGAATGAACACAGAAATAGACATGCCTTTTGCAGATAATGAATTAGAGGGCTCTGTAGAGGTCTATCAGTGAACCTAGATGAGCAAGCACAAATACAGATTCAAAGGATACCCATGAGGCAATTCAAAGGAGGATTGGCTCATGTTATAATCCTGTTAAGGAAGATAAAATTGCAGATTTTAAGGATACCGGCCTTTACAAATTAGAAATACTCCTTGAGCCAGAAATGTATCAAAGCATTGGACTGCCTGAGCTTCTCCACCATGTAGCAAGCATGGAAGAGTCCATTAGAAACTGGTGCCTGACACCAATATTTTGCAGTCGCCCACAAAGTTTGTGGTCATCTCAGCTGATGCTGTTTCAACCTGCAGGAGTCTGTGTCATCACGGAGTGCAACTCTGGGGGATGCTCATAAAGGCTCAAACTCTGAAGGTCAGCTCAGAGTCAAGCAGTGCACCAAGATTTTGCACATTAGATTCAGTTTGAGTCAGCAGCTAGAGAAACAGGTGAACTGTTTGTTAAGGTTTCAGAATATGTCAGGGTAAAAGCAGGATAACTTCATTGCTACTGATAAACTGATGAAAATGCTTTTGCGTAATGGTTCACTTTATCCTAGCTTCCTTTAGGCAGGCTTTAGTTTATTCAGATACTTAGTGTGTATATCAATGCTATAACTTGAACCATGAATGTCCTTGAATCTGTCTTGCCTTATGAGGGAATTGCTTTATGGGTTTAAGAATGCATTTATCAGCATAACAATAGCTATTCATCAAACGAATCAAATCAATTATCAGCAATTTCCAAAGTCAATTGTTTTCAGTGAATTTCAAGTAAATACGAGCCTTGGTACTTGAGTTATGTTCAGTTTTAGTTTAACATCATGGCAGCTGTTGAAATTTATATGCATCTTTGCTGATGGTGGAAGTTTGTGACAATTTCCTTTTGTTTCCACTATAAATTTAACAAAGACTGAATGAGAAACTGTTTGCAAAAAAACATAAATGGCTTATATCTCAATCTTGTCTTTAGTTCAAATATTAAAAATGAGTCTGAATAGAGTTCAAAGAAATAAAACAAAAATATTTGTCTTTGTGGAATACCACTGAAGGTAATTACAGACATACTTCTGCACCCAATAAATTATTGCTTAAATATATAAACGTAACAGTTCAGGAATGGATTAATAGTTTGAAACACTGAGGCTACACTTTGATGTGAATTGTGGCATAAGAAATTAATTAAAAATTAAAATATTTAGTAAACAGTGAGAAGGAGTGTAGAAGATTTCAAGAAGACACTGACTAGACTAGGCAGATGAAGTGACAGCTTAATGTGGCTCAAGGTGACATTATACAGTTTAGAAGATCAGAAGAGTACACTTAATGCAAGGATGTTGAAGTGTTTTATTGAACAGAGAGACCTAAGGGTTCAAACACATTATTCATTGAAAGTGCAGTATTGAGATTGTCATAAAAGGACAATGGCATTTTTGCTTTTATAAATAAGGGCTCAACAGACAAGAACACAAGTTATAATTATAAAATTGTACAAGGCATTGTTGAAGCGTTCATTGGGTTGCTGTGTGTAATTTTTGTTACTTCACTTAGGAAAGAAGTTTGAAATGATTGAGGATATGCAGTAAAATTTAAACAAGGTTATAGTAGAGCTGAGAAATGTTAGTTCTGAGGAGAAGCTTTAGATCTTAAGACTAATTCCACCGCACATTCAAACTCTGTAACGTTGAACATTTAACCCTTCATTCACTGCAACATTTTTGCAGCTATTAAATTGCACAGTTGCATCTTTAAAATCCTAGTGCCCAGTAAAGCGATCGCTTTCTCTCACCTTGGCTATTTCTCTTGGTTCAACCGTGATTGCTGCTTAGTTAAACCCAAGGAATGCAGACTTGAAAGGATGTGGTGGCCAACTGGTTTAGCCTTCATGAACTGGGCTAGTTAAGGCTCTTCACTGGTGAAACTGTTCACTATTGTAAGATTGTTTTGGAATGGACAGATAACTGCTGGCTTCACTTTTGTACTGCAAACTATCCTCTTAAACCTCTGACTCTGTCACCTCCACGAATAAATATGAGGAACTCATGGACTTCTTTGCTGCAAAGATCAACATCATTTGATCATTTGTCTCTGCCATTTCCCTCTCTTCTGCCATTTGTTGCCCATCCCTAGTTGCTCCTGAACTAAGTAATCTTGCAAGAATTTGCAGAAAGGTTAAGATTAGGGTTAGAAAAGTCAATCACATTGCCGTGGATCCAGGAAAAAAAAACAGATTTTGCTGGAAAAGCTCAGCAGGTCTGGCAGCATCTCTTTTTTTATAGAATCCCTACAGTGTGGAAACAGGCCCTTCGGCCCAACAAGTCCACACTGACTCATCCCCCTATAACCCACCTAAGCTCCACTTCCCTGAACGCTACAGGCAATTTAGCATGGCCAATCCACCTAGTCTGCACACCTTTGGACTGTGGGAGGAAACCCACACAGACAATGTGCAAATTCCACACAGTCGCCTTAGGGTGGAATCGAACCCAGGTCTCTGGTACTGTGAGGCAGCAGTGCTAACCACTGAGCCACCAACTGTGAAGAAAAAAATCAGAGTTAACATTTCAGGTCCGGTGACCCTTCCTCAGATCTGATGGTAGCTGGGAAAACGTCAGCTTATATGCAGAAAATAGGGAGCGGGGTGGGCTTGGGAGTAAATGATAGGATAGAGCCCAAAGCGAGAGGAGAACAATTGGACAGACAAAGAGATAGTAGGAACTCCAGATGCTGGAGAATCCGAGACAACAAGGTGCAG
>NW_025981600.1:4266-5272 GCF_021869965.1 Rhincodon typus | reverse complement strand
AGAGACCCTCATATCAATGCAGATGCAGGTATGGACCAAGTTGGGCTGGGAAGCCAGTTGCTGAGCTGTACTTTCTACACAATGCAATGTAAACTGTACCAGAAAGTCTCCACTTGGAAACATGCTTGAGTTGACGGCTAGTTCGAGGTCAAAAAATTAAAAACTGAACATGGAGATTGAAACGTTGAATGTGCGATCTGTTTCCTACAGCAATTCAGACAGGGAGGCCTGAGGCCTACTGTGTGCCTGAGGCAATCCGCACATTTAATGTTTTGGTTTTCAAACTGGGCTTCATGAGACCCAAGGTTAAGGAGATCACAGCAGATTCAGAATGGATCCACAAAGTACATTGGTTGCGTGTTTTAGATGATCCAAAAGCACATTATTTCTGTTGCTGTATAGCAATTGGAAAATGTTTACTGTCGAAAAATTCTAGCCATTTTTCGATGAACTCCAACACTGACATTCAAAAGGTGCAAAGGCAAATCCCTCAGAGTAACAAACTGACAGGATTCTGCCAATCTGTGATGAGCGTGTTTTAATGCATAACCTCAGATAGAAAAGTGAAGTTTTAGAGGATATTTTATTCTCATTTTCATGTAGAAATACTTACAGAATTTGCACTTGTGCGGGAGGTGAAAGGTCAAACAGCAGTTCCATCATTAACCAGTTGTCAATTCTGATCGGTTTAGGACCCAATTCCCATCCTGCACTGATTGGACATGGCAGCTGATCAATTGATTAACAAGAGTGATTAGCCATCACTGATGATGTCATTTCCTACTTAATAAAATGAGGGTCTCCTCCTGGAGTATAAGTAATGTCCCAAGGAAGTGATGTTTTCTCGTGTAGTTGATGCTGGTTCTAAATTTGTCACTTTGGTGGTGAGGAAAGTAAAACAAACTACTCATCGCAAAATCAGTTCCCAGATTAGTCAAAACTATCACCAGGATTGTGAAGCTGCTGTAAACAAACAGATTAATGTGGAGCTCACTGCCTCCTATCT
>NW_025981600.1:0-4166 GCF_021869965.1 Rhincodon typus | reverse complement strand
GCTCACTGCCTCCTATCTCTATCAGTCTTTGGTGAGTGTTGCCTCTATGGGGTTAAAATTTAATATATTATGTTGAAGTGAATGGTTTCCCTTGTTTCTAACTAACTTGATCTTGTAGATTGACTGACTTTTTTGTAACTCTTAACTAATTCACAATTCAGGATGGATGTGATCTTATCATAATAATGGAGTATGATACTGATGCCCTAGTTTGCTTGCAGTGATATATGAAAGGTGGAGTATTCTTGGAATTACTTTCTAATTCACTCACTTAGATAGTTGTGACTGATAGTAACTGTCGTTTCTTCCTTAGGATTGTCAAAACTGGATATTTGTTAGGCCCACTTTTCGGGTGTCATGGTGGCTCAGTGGTTAACACTTCCTCCCAGTCCTAAGGACCTGTGTTTGATCCCAAACTTGGGCAACTGTACAAACTGCAGAAAGACCTTCTCCTTGTGTCTCTTTCCTCATAGTCTAAAGATTTGCAGGTTGGGTAGATTGGGCAATTTAGCATGTCCATAGTGTCTAAGGCTGAGCAGCACATGTGGGTTTAACCATGTGAAATGCATATTACTGACAAGGTTGGGGTGTGGATTTGGTTGGGATGCTGTTTACAATGTTGGTGGTGACTTGATGGGCTGAATGGCCTACTTCAACACAGGTGTTCTATGGTTCTGATGTCCCCTTTAGCAAGTATTTGGGTCAACCATATTGTTGGAATAGAAGCACCAATTAGCTAGTCACCCTCTTTTGGCTGTTGCAATATAACTTGATGCTTAGTTTTCTGGTGATCCCAGATAAACATGATGCTAACTTGGATATGCAGTAAAGATTTGTGGCAACGATTGCCAGTCAGATTTTGCTTATCTGACCAAAAGTATTTAAGGCCAGGCTGTGACTGGCACCCACTTATGTCGGCCACACTTGTGGTCTATATAACTTTTTTCCCTATGTACTATTTGAGATGGGTGTCCATAGTGAGGTGACTATTTGTGGCTTATCCTGTCACCTGGATTAGTTGATCTATAGTGTGTTGATGCTGTTGGATTGTCCTGAGCTATTTGACTCAATAACAGTGAAGAAATGGAGATTCTGTTCCCATGCCAGCCTAACTTGAAACTGGCCCCTTTTTTCCAGTTGGTGCTGTGCCCATGACCACCTAAATGGTAGGATTTGTAGGTTTGAAAGGTGTTTGTTGAAGTATCCTTCCTTGGTGAGGAAAATATTAATGCCTTGCAATAGCCTCATAGTTACTTTATCATCCTTAAGTAGGATTGAGGGACTGAATGGCCTACTCCTGTTTGTTTTGATCAGTTTTGTGTTTTTCCACTTTACACTTGGAAAAATGAACCAGTGACCAGAATTCCTTCTGGTTAACTTCGAATTGAGCAGGGTAGATTGTACTTACTCCAGTTTCTTTCTTCCAACTGAGCTGTCACTTTGTCAAAAGCTACAACTTAATGTTCATCATGGAACCAAATTAAATCTACATCTGCACAACTAACTGAACAACACTTGCTTATCACCCATTTCGATATACCAGAGGTTTAACAACTTATTGAATAGTCAGTTTGATTTAGAATGCTAAAGTTTCCAATTCTGAGATGAGAACTGAGGCCACTGATATGATTCAATGGGATATAATTTGTTCTCTTCCAGATGTCCTACTTTGACTGGGATGATGTTGCTCTCCCCCATTTCTCCCAGTTCTTCAAAGATCAGTCCCAGGAGAAGCAGGAACATGCAGAGAAGCTGCTGAAATTCCAGAATCGGCGTGGAGGCAGAGTCCTCCTCCAGGATGTGAAGGTTGGTGTTGTGTGGATATGGCTGCTCTAGTGGTGTGACTTCCTGTCATCAGTGACAGGATTTTCACATCCTAAAGGAAAGTTTAAAAGGCTCTTTTTTGCTTGGCTTCCCTGTTTGATCTCCAAGTCAAGCAGCAAAGAAACAAACCCTTTGGCCCACCATATCTATGCTGGTCAACAAACCCCAAACTGCACTAATCCCACTTACTCCACTCAGTCTACAGCCTACTGTACTTGTCCAGATGCTGCTCAAATGTTGCTCGAGTAGCTGCCTCTACTATCACTTCCCCCCACCCCATCGGGTGGTACATTCAAATTTCTAGCACCCTCCTTTTCAGGGGGACAAAGTTCCCCCAATCCCTTCTAACTTACTTACTCCTCAAACCTGTGCCCTCTGGTCTTGGTCTGCCATGGGGAAGACATTCTGCCCACCTACTGTCTGGACTCCAATCTTCTATACTTCTAACTTTCTCAGCCCCTTCTCCATGGACTTTCTCTACCTCGGGCAACATTCTGGTGACCCTCACTGCCCTCCCACCCCCTGCAGTGCCACCCTGTCCTTCTGATTGTGGTCCTAGTCACAACACTATTCTGTCTCTGACCTCGCTAGAGTTTTGAGGGGGTGGGGTGGTGGTTGGAAGATGAACAGCTGCCCTTGTGATGTGGCTTACGTTAATCAGTAACTAGATTATCACATCCTAAAGGCAGGTGTAACAAGTGAAGTGTTTCTTTGAACTTCACTTGTCTGTCTCCATGATGTGCAAGGACTATATTGTATCAGTTCTGAGTGTTAATCTCGACCATGTTCCCATGTTAGTGGTTTCAGTGAGATCAAATGTACACTCAGGGTCTAAGTTCAAGGTCTGGTGATGATGTAGCTGGACTCTGTCAGTTTTTAAAGCAATTCTGTTTGTACCAAGTGCAGTCAGACAATATCCAAGTGTGTGCTCCTTCTAGAATTTGATTAGACATGACAGCAATAATGCTTTTCCTCTGCATCAAGAGTAAAGGGTCAACTGTTGAACAAGGGTGCTGCAAGTAATGCAAACCAGTGAGGTTTTTGTCCTGAAGCCTAACTGTCCTCCTTTCCATTCTCAGGAGCCAGAGAGGGATGAGTGGGGTAACAGTCTGCAGGCAATGCAGGTTGCCCTGGATCTAGAGAAGAATGTGAACCAGAGTTTGCTGGATCTACACCAACTCGCCACTGCCCAGACTGACCCTCATGTAAGCATCATCACCTCATTGTGATCACTTAGACAGTGCTAATCAGGTGAAGTGGACTGAATATGCCCACGTTGGGTGAAGGTCGAGCTCCTTGTAATACTTGGAGCAAGGGGTGTCCTGGCCAGTTTTTAAAAGATTTGAAAAGTTGTCTCTAGAACTGCTGTGCACACTGGGCTTCCCCCAGTATTAGTCACTAGAGTAGGGAAAAATCTAGCCAGTGACGTTTCTGCAGATTCTGAATGCCAGTCTTTACTCTTTAGCACCCTTTCTCTCATGCACTGAATATTCCAAACTGGTTGGCTCCCAATGAGCTTTGAAGTTAAATTGTTTTAATTAGTTGGTAGAATCACCTCCTGAAAATGATACTCACTGTTGTGAAATCAGTGGAAAATGTGTAGTGGAAGTGTCCCCCCCCAACATTCTGACTCTTGCAATATTTCACTGCCTGCCTTCCTTTCAGCTGTGTGACTTCCTGGAGACTCACTATTTGGATGAGGAGTTGAAGACCATCAAGCAACTTGGGGACTACATCACCAACCTGAAGCGTCTGGGAGCTCCTGAGAATGGGATGGGAGAGTACCTGTTTGACAGGCTCTCCCTGGAGGACAGCAGTTAGGGTGGCATGGAGTATATTGTTTTCTGCCAGTTTTCTTCAGGTAGAGTTGGAAACAAGTAGTCAATGTCACTTCCTTTTTTGTCAGACCTTGTAACAAAGAATCGATTGTTCTACCTCATTGAAATAAAATCTTTCTTTGATCTACCTGTTCACTGGTCATAACACTGACACCACAGTTTAATCTGCCAGCTATTGGAGTCCAGTTTTCTCTTGAGGGATATGGATGTTAAGTCAACACTTGTCTATTTTTCCTCTTCCTTGTGAGAAGGACATAAACTGTAGTGGTTCATGGTAGCTGGCTCAATTAGTGTCAGACAAGGTGCAGGGCTGGATGAACACAGCAGGCCAAGCAGCATCATAGGAGCAGAGAGGCTGACGTTTCGGGCCTAGACCCTTCATCAGAAAAGGGGGAGGGGAAGGGGGTTTTGAAATAAATAGGGAGAGAGTGGGAGGCGGATAGAAGAGGGATAGAGGAGAGGATAGGTGGAGAGGAAACAAACAGGTCGAAGAGGCGGGGATGG
>NW_025981599.1:2332-5273 GCF_021869965.1 Rhincodon typus | reverse complement strand
ATCTTCTGAAGAGCTTAACTTGCTGGAATAAGCATGTTCGTCAAACGAACATTTAAAAATTGTGTCATTTGGTGAAGTTCAGATTTTTGACTTCTGAGGTGCTTAACTCGCTGAAATAAGCATTTTAAGTTAACCAGTATCAAAAGTCAGGAATCTGGTGAGATTTTAGTCTTCAGATGTGCTTATCTCCCTGAAATAAGCACGTCAGTCGAAACAATATCAAAAGTTGAGTCATTTGGTGAAGTTGAAATCTTTGATTTCTGAAGAGCTTAAATTGCTGAAATAAGCATTTTATTCCAAACAGCATCAAAAGTTGACTCATTTGGTGAAGTTGAGATCTTAGCTTTCTGAAGTGCTTATCAACATCAAAGCTTACGTCATTTGTTGAAGTTAAGATTTTAGTCTTCTCAAGTACTTAACTCACTGAAATAAGCATTTTAGTCTCACCAGCATCAAAAATCACGTCATCTGATGAAGTTGAGATTTTTCACTTCTGTCGTGCTGATCACACTGAAATAAGCATTTTTGATCAAACCAGCATCAAAAGTTATGTCCTTTGGTGAAGTTGAGATTTTTGACTTCTGAAATGCTTATATCACTCAAATAAGCAAGTCAGCCAAACCATCATCAAAACCAGAGTCATTTGGTTGAGTTCAGGTTTTGGTGTTCTGAAGATCTTAACTCGCTGAAATAAGCATTTTAAACCAACCAGCATCAAAAGTTGTGTCATTTGGTGAAGCTCAGATTTTAGCATTCTGAAGTGCTTCACTCCCTGAAATAAGCACGTTTGTCGAAATGAGATCAAAAGTTGAGTCATTTTGTGAAGTTGAGATTGTGATTTTCTGAAGATCTGACCTCATGAAATAAGCATGTCATTCAAACCAACATCAAAAACTAACATTTTTGGTGAAGTTAGATATTGGTCTTCTGAAGTGTTTATCTGAGTTAAATAAGCATGTTAGTCAAAACTGCAGCAAAAATTAAGTCAGATCGTAAAGTTGAGATTTTTGATTTCTGAAGTGCTTATCTCGCTGAACTGATCATTTTCGTCCCACCAGCATCCAAAGTTACGTCCTTTGGTGAAGTTCAGATTTTTGTCTTCTTAAGTGTTTGTCTCGCTGAATTAAGCAATTAATCCAACCTGCATTACAAATTAAGTCATTTGGTGAAGTTGACATTTTTGCCTTCTGAACTGCTTAACTCGCAGAAATAAGCATGTTAGTCAAAACGACATCAAAACTTGAGTCATTTGGTGAAGTTGAGATTTTTGACTTCTGAAGTGCTTGTCTGACTCAAATGATCATGTTAGTCGAACCAACATCAAAACTTGAGTCATTTGTTCAAGTTCAGACTTTGGTCTTCTGAAGTGCTTATCTGAATGAAATAAGCACGTCAGTCAAAACTGCATCAACATGGATGTCATTTGGTGAAGTTGAGATTTTTGATTTCTGAAATTCTTCTCTCAATCAAATAAGCATGTTAGTCAAAGCATCATCAAAACTACAGTCATTTGGTGAAGTTCAGGTTTTGGTGTTCTGAATAGCTCAACTCGCTGAAATAAGCATTTTAAACCAACCAGCCTCAAAAGTCATGTCATTTGGAGAGGTTGAGATTTTAGCCTTCTGAAGTGCTTAACTCGTTAAAATAAGCATGTTATTCTAAACAACATCAAAAGTTGAGTCATTTGGTTAAGTAGAGATTTTGATCTTCTGAAGTGCTTGCTCATGAAATAGGCATGTCATTCAAACCAACATCAAAAACTAAATCATTTGGTGAAGTGAGATATTGGTTTTCTGAAGTGCTTATCTGTGTGAAATAAGCATGTCAGTAAAAACAACATCAAAAATTGAGTCATTTGTTGAGGTTCAGATTTTTCACTTCTGAAATTCTTATATCACTCAAATAAGCATGTTAGTCAAAACAGCATTAAAAAATAAGTCATTTAGTGGACTTGGCATTTTTGACTTCTGAAGTGCTTACCTCACTCAAGTAAGCATGTTAGTCTAACCAACATCAAAACTTGAGTCATTTGGTGAAGTTCAGGTTTTGGTGTTCTGAATAGCTCAACTCGCTGAAATAAGCATTTTAAACCAATCAGCCTCAAAAGTTATGTCATTTGGAGAGGTTGAGATTTTAGTCATTTGGTGAAGTTCTTATTTTGGCCTTCTGAAGTGCTTATCTCACTCAAATGTGCATGTTACTGAAAGCAACATCAAAAGTTGAGTCATTTGGTGAAGTTCTTATTTTGGCCTACCGAAGTGCTCATCTCACTCAAATGTGCATGTTACTCTAAACAACATCAAAAGTTGAGACATTCGGTGAAGTCGAGATTAATCACTTCTGAAATGCTTATTTCACTGTAGGAAGCCGGTTAGTCAATTCAACGTCAAAATTTGAGTCAGTTAGTGAGGTTCAGATTTTGGTCTTCTGAAGTGCTTATCACACTGAAATAAGCATGTTGTCAAAACAGCATCAAAAGTTCAGTGTCTTGTTGCAGTTGAGATTTTGGTCTTCTGCTATGCTTATCTCGCTGAAATAAGCACGTTAGTCATAGCAATATCAAATGTTGTGTCATTTGGTGAAGTTGA
Source organism: Rhincodon typus (assembly GCF_021869965.1). NCBI lineage: Eukaryota > Metazoa > Chordata > Chondrichthyes > Orectolobiformes > Rhincodontidae > Rhincodon > Rhincodon typus. The sequence continues at coordinate 2,685 of NW_025981599.1, read as the reverse complement.
GATTTTAGATTTCTGATGTCCCTATCTCATTGAAATAAGCATGCTAGTCAAACCAACATCAAAACTTGAGTCATTTGGGGAAGTTCAGTTGTTGGTTTTCAGAAGTGCTGATCTCACTGAAATAAGCATTTTAGTCAAACCAGCATCAATAATTCAGTCGTTTGATGAAGATGAGATTTTTGAATTCTGAAGTGCTTATCACACTCAAATAAGCATGTCAGTCAAAAAAACATCGAAACTTGAGTCATTTTGTGAAGTTCAGATTTTGGAATTCTGAAGTGCTTAACTCGCTGAAAGACGCATTTCAATCCAACCAGCATCAAAAGTTGAATCATTTGGTGAAGTTGAGATTT
>NW_025981599.1:0-2322 GCF_021869965.1 Rhincodon typus | reverse complement strand
CATCAAAAGTTGTGTCATTTGGTGAAGTTGAGATTTTGATCGTCTGAAGTGCTTCTCTCAATGAAATAGGCATGTCATTCAAACCAACATCACAAACTTTTTCATTTGGTGTAGTTCAGATATTGGTCTTCTGATTTGCTTATCTGAGCCAAATAAGCACGTTAGCCAAAACAACATCAAAAGTTGAGTCATTTGGTGAAGTTGAGATTTTTGATTATTGAAGTGCTTGTCTCACTGAAAGAAGCATGTTAGTCAAACGAACATCAAAACTTGAGTCATTTGGTGGACTACATATTTTGGTCTACTGAAGATCTTACCTCGCTCAAAACGGCATTTTATTCCAAACAGCATCAAAAGATGAGTCATCTGGTGAATTAGAGATTTTAGCCTTCCGAAGTGCTTAAATCTCTGAAATAAGCATGATAGTAAAACCAACATCCAAACCTGCGTCATTTGGTGAATTTCAGATGATGGTTTTCTGAAGTGCTTATCTCACTGAAATCAGCATGTCATTCAAACCAACATCAAAAACTGACTCATTTGGTGAAGTTCAAATATTCGTCTTCTGATGTGCTTATCTCAGTGAAATAAGCATGTCAGTCAAAACAGCATCAAAAATTAAGTCATTTGTTGACATTGAGATTTTTGACGTCTGAAGTGCTCAAATCCGGGAAATAAGCATGTCAGTCAAATTAAAATCAAAACATGAGTCATTTAGTGAAGTTCAATTTTTGGTTTTCTGAAGTACCAATCTCACTGAACTAAGCACGTTAGTCAAAACAGCATCAAAAATTAAGTCATTTGTTGAAGTTGAGATTTTGATCTTCGAAAGTGTTTAACTCGCTGAAATGAGTATGTTAGTCAAACTAACATCAAAAGTTGAGGCATTTGGTGAAGTTGAGATTTTTGACTTCTGAAGTCCTTATCTCACTCACATAAGCATGTTAGTCAAAACAACATTAAAAAATTGGATCATTTTGGTGAAGTTCAGATTTTAGTCTTCTCAAGTGCTTTACTCACTGAAATAAGCATTTTAGTTTAACCAGCATCAAAAATCAAGTCATTTGATGGAGTTGAGATTTTTGACTTCTGTAGAGCTCATCTCAATGAAATAAGAATTTTTTGTCAAACCAGCATCAAAAGTTATGCCCTTCGGTGAAGTTGAGGTTTTAGTCTTCTTACATGCTTATCTCGTTGAAACAAGCACATAAGTCAAAACAACATCAAAAGTTGAGTCATTTGGTGAAGTTGAGATTTTTGATTTCTGAAGTGCTTATCTCACTGAAATAAGCATGTTGGTGAAACGAACATCAAAACTTCAGTCATTTGGTGAAGCTCAGATTTTGGTCTGCTGAAGAGCTTAACTCGCTGAAATAAGCATTTTATTGCAAACAGCTTCAAAAGTTGAGTCATTTGGTGAAGTTCAGATTTTGATTTTGTGAAGTGCTTATCTTACTGAAATATGCAGGCTCGTCAAAATAGCATGAAAAATTAAGTCATTTGGTGAAGTTCAGGTTTTGGTCTTCTGATGTGGTTGTCTTTTTCAAATATGCATATTACTCAAAACAACATCAAAAGTTGAGTCATTTGGTGAAGACGAGATTCTTCACTTCTGAACTGCTTATTTCACTGGAGAAAGCCTGTTAGACAATCCAACATCAAAATTTAAGTCATTTAGTGAAATTCAGATTTTGGTCTTCTGCAGTGCTTTTCCCACTGAAATAAGCATGATAGTCAAAACAGGATCAAATGTTGAGTGACGAGATGAAGTTGAGATTTTGGTCTTCTGCTATGCTTATCTCGCTGAAAGAAGCATTTTCATCCAACGAGCATCAAATGTTGAGGCATTTTATGAAGTTGAGATTTTCGCCTTCTGAAGTGCTTAACTCGCTGAAATAAACATGTCAGTCAAAACAACATCTAAAGTCGAGTCATTTGGTGAAGTTGAGATTTTGATCTTCTGACGTGCTTGTCTCAATGAAATAAGCATGTCATTCAAACCAACATCAAAAACTAACTCGTTTGGTCTTCTGATTTGCTTATCTGAGCGAAATAAGCATGTTAGTCAAAATAGCATCAAAAATTAAGTCATTTTTTGACGTTGAGATTTTTGTCTTCTGAAGTTCTTAAATCGCTGAAGTGAGCATGTTAGCCAAACCAACATCAAAACTTGAATCATTTGGTGAAGTTCAGATTTTGTTTTTCTGAAGTGTTGTCTCACTGAAATAAGCCCGTTCGTTAAAACAGCATTGAAAATAAAGTCATTTGGTGAAATTGAGATTTTTGACTTCTGAAGTCCATATCTCACTCAAATAAGCATGG
>NW_025981598.1:0-5273 GCF_021869965.1 Rhincodon typus | reverse complement strand
CCCAACTCAATTCTTTTGTGAATATTGTTACCAGCAGAGATCAGGAAACTGTGTGATGATTCACTTGTCACTGTTGCTGTGCCAGAGATTTCTAATCAACGATTACATTGTGTTTTCTATAGAGAAGTCTGACACAAAGGCAGAAACAATGTATTGCAGCTGCCAGAATTGAAATAATAACAGAAAATGCCAGAAATACTCAGTAGGTCAGTCTAGAGACATAAACCAAATTAACATGATATGTCACAGATCAACAATCTTTCCTCAGACTGGAAAAAAAGTTAGAAGTGTTAATTTGTTGAGAAAGTAAAATATAGGAACCATAATGGTCCCACTCTCACATTATAGAGAGAGATGACTTGTGACTGTGTAACCTGAGTATCACCATACCTCAGGCAAGTGATGAGGTTGAGAAGATGTAGACTTAATAGCAACATCAGCTGTTGTGGGAACTGTTATTAGCATCACTCAGTCTTGTAAAGCAGCTGTTCAGCCAACTGAGCTAACCAGCCCCCTACCTAAGGAAGTAGAGAAGCAGAGAAAGGTAGTTGAGAAAAGGGGGATGAGAAGATGGTATGCAGGAAGGATTCAATGACAAAGCGATATTTCTGCACTGCAGTCGGAGGTTATGATGAAATAAAAATGTATAAACAGAGGCATCACCAAATGCTGTCATCCTTAAAAAAAGGAGATCAGAAGTTATGTTCTGAAATTTACAGAATCACAGAATTGAATGGCGTGGGAAGACATTCGGTCCATTCTGGCTCTTCAAACCAGAATTGTTACTGTGTGCCAATCTCCTGCTTCTCCTCCAGACCCTTGCAAACTATTTCTATCCAAATAACCATCCAATGCCGAATCAAATTTCACGATTGAACCTGCCTCCATCACATTTCCATGAAAGCATTCCATACTCGATTGACTCACTTTTGCTTCTTATGCACATCACTTTATATTTATGCCTTTTGTTCTTGTTCCTTTTACCAGTAGGAACAGCCTCTCCCTATCTGCGCTATCCAGCCCACTTATGATTTTGAAAAACTCTGTCAAATCTCCCCCCCGCCCATTCTTTTCGCGTAACTGACATTTCTCATTCCTGGAACCATTGTAACCTGCTGCCTCTTTCCATCCAATGCAGTCACGTCTTTCCAATAATATGGTACCTACAGTTGTACACAATACTCTAACTGACATCTGACAAGTGTCTTGTACAAGTTCATCTTGGACTGACAAGTGGCAAGTGGCATTCGTGCCACACAAATGCCAGGCTATGACCATCACCAATAAGATACAATCCAACCACCCCCCCTTGATATTCAATGGTGTTACCATCACTGAATTCCCCACTATCAACATCCTGGGGTTTACCATTGACCAGAAACTCAACTGGACTTACTACATTGACAGAGTGGCTACAAAAGGAGGCCAGAAGCTGGAATACAGTGGCGACTAACTCACCTCCTGACTCCTCAAAGCCTGTCCACCATCCACAAGGCACAAGTCAGGAGTGTGATGGAATACTCCCCACTTGCCTGGATGAGTGCAGCCCCAACAACGCTCAAGAAGCTTGACACCATCCAGGACAAAGCAGCCCACTTGATCGGCACTACATCTACAAGCATCCACTCCCTCCACCACTGACGCTCAGTAGCAGCAGTGTGTACTATCTACAAGATGCATTGCAGAAATTCACCAAAGATCCTCAGACAGCACCTTCCAAACCCATGAACACTTCCATCTAGAAGGACAAGGGCATCAGACATATGGGAACACCATCACCTCCAAGTTCCCCTCCAAGTCACTCACCATCCTGACTTGGAAATACACCACTGTTCGTTCACTGTCACTGGGTCAAAATTCTGGAATTCCCTCCCTAATAGCATTGTGGGTCAACCCACAGCACATGGACTGCAGCGATTCAAGAAGGCAGCTCACCACCACCTTCTCAAGGGCAACTAGGGATTGGCAAGAAACGCTGGCCAGCCAGCGATGCCCACATCCCACAAATGAAAAAAAAAAATTACCTCCTTACTCTTGTACTCTTTGCCCTATTAATACAGCTGAGGACATTGTAGACTTTATTAACTACTCTCCCCACCTGTTCTGCCATCTTCAATTATCTGTGCACATATGCACTCAGGTCCCTCTGCTCGGCACCCCCTTTAGAATTGTGCCTCTATTTTGTTTTGTCTTTCAATGTTCTTCCTATCAAAGTGTATGAACTCACACTTCTCTGCATTGACACAAATCTACCATCTATCCACCCACCTCAACACTATGTCAATGTCTTTTTTGTTGATCATTTTTCTGGACAATGTTGAGTATGGAAGACTGTCAAGTATCTAGTTGAAAGGTGAGGTGTTCCTATTCTTGCTTATGTTGATATTTTGAATAAATGTGGGCAACTAAGGGAAGAAAGCCTCAGAGACAGAATGAGGTTGAGGACTAAAATGACAAGCCAGAAGCTCAGGGGAATGTTTGCAGGCTGAGTAGAGGCAGCCACTCAATCTGTATTTGGTTTCTCCAATGTAGATAGCACTGCATCACAAGCTGCCATTTGAATTTAATAAATTGAAAGAAGTAAAGGTAAGTTTGGAAGGAATGTTAGCCATCTTACATAGTGGGATAGGAGGAAGTAAATTGACAAATATTACCACTTCTGTCTGGCAATGTGCTGTGGGAATTGGAGGAACTATCAAGAGTGATTGAAGAATGAGTTAGGGAGTCAAGGAGGCAATGCTTTAAAGAAAGGAGAAGGTCTGTTTGATGATGGCAACATGTTGGAGGAGGCAGAAATGGATTGAGGATGGTTTGTTTAATGTAGAGACAGATGAGGTGGAAAGTGAAAAATGAGGAGGACCATATCATGGTTCTGGGTGGTATGGAATGGAGTGTGAGGAGAAGTGCAGGAAATGGAACAGTAACGATCACAAGACTTGTCAACAATGGTAGGTGAACCCTTGGTTGAAGGAACAGCTCAAACAGTCTGATATGCAAGATGGCATGATCAAAAGAGATATGATTCAGCCACAGAAACTGGGAGAATGTGTTAGAGACCTTATAGGAAGTGGAATGTTAGGAAGTGCCGCAGGGGTAGCTGTGATTATCAAGAAATATTAGGTGATAACCTATCTCTAAAAACTGAGACAGAGAAGTGAAGGAACTTGGAAATTGCAAGTAGTATTAATGAAATTTTCCAATTATGAGTGTCAGCACTGATAATGTCATCAATGCATCAGAGAAAGCCATGAGGAGGGTAACCTGAGTGGCATTCAAATAAGGAATGCTTCGCAATGTCACGCAAAAATAGTCACACTTAGAACTCAACACGGTTTCCATAACAACACTCCTTATTTGGAGCAATCGAATAGTGTCAAAGGAGATGTTGGTCAATGTGAGAATATGCCCTGACAGCCAGATTCGGGTATGATTATTTTGATTTACTAATAGCTAATATTCACTGTGGGCATTTTTAGACCTACTTGCACAGCAGAATTTGTGTTAATTAAAGGCTACATAAATCTTCTTTACTGTTTATGAATTGCTTTACATACTGATTAAGGTTTTTATTAAAAAAAACATTATTTAAAAATGCTGCTCATAAAAGTTTCAAGTTTTGTTAGGAAAAAGTCTCCCTTTTTGTAGCCTACCACTCCCTCTTCTGGCTATTTAGAGTCAAGCCTTCAGATTGCAGTTGTTATCATACACTGCCACCTCCTGGTCATGATTAGTACAGCAAATAGAAAAGATATATTGTGGTAGAAATCAACTTGCATTGGGTTTAATCCTGTGAAGTAAAACCAGTGCAGTATTGATAAGCACATCTTCAAGCTGTGAGGGTGAGAAGACCACAATTAAAATTGTTCAGCCACTTTTTATGCATCATGAACAGTTGCCTAAAGACATTAGGGTGCTTGAACATATTAATTGGTGCTTAATACTCGTTTAAGGATTCCTCAGACAAACTTATAGCTGAGTTGAAAAAGTTGGGCCAGCAATAAAGGGGAATTTAAAGATAAGTATATTTTCTTCAAACATTCCTGTTCAGTAAGGTGGAATAAGAATATTCCACGAATTCGGCACCCAAAATGAGGTGCCCTGAGGCTTACTTCCACGCTACATATTTAAACCAGCTTCAACGTGTGAGCTGCCTCTGGAGGTACAATAATTTCAGTAACTCACTGATGAAATGATTTTAGGCCCAAAGCCGATTCAGATAAATTTGCCTGCATTTTGAAGCTTGAAAATATGTGGAATTTCTATACCAGCATTTTCACCTGCTGGCGATACAGAGAAAAAAGAAGTTAGTGAAAGAATGTCTGTTTCTTGTCAACTGGTAAAATTTTCCCAAAGACCCTTTAATTAGGAAAATAACTCCCACCCAAAACAATTAAAAGGCGAGAATGAGTGTAGCCCATCACAATTCACTACAATAAAGCTTTTGCAACTCATTGTTTAAATGAAGTCTCTTTGTTTCCAAAAATATATTTTATTCACAAAATTTAGTTCCTAACACATTTGTAAAACATTTGACATGAATATCACAAAATTTGCAAAATAATTCTCCTTTTCCCAATGCAGCATGTTTCACTCTGTACAATTTCAGTAGTCTTAATATTTACAAAATACCTTTCATTCCAGGTATGCAGCATAAGCTAAAACATTTCCAATCAGAAATTGCAGAAAATGCAATAGATTTGCAATTTCCCTCCACACACCATTTTCCAATCTGAGTTGACTCAATACATTTCCAACACTTGAGTCAAAATATACAATTTTATAAGATACACAGCTTGAGAAGTACTACAGTTTCTAGTTTTTCCATTGCTGAAAGGTTCTAGGTGGTGAATCTTCCCCAGTATACCTCTGATGCAGCTGCCCCAAGCTTTAGTAAATGCATCAGGACGTGGAATGTGTCAGGCTGCAGCATTCATTCGAGGATAGTTCCTGGCACTAGAATATCAGCAGATTTCGAACAGGCAAAAGCAAGTTTTCCTAACTTGATGGTTCTTTGGCCACAGCTGATGTTTGACTCGATGTGCATCACTCTGAACAGCCTGTGGAGCACACAATCCTGCATCACAGAGCTACTTGGCATGAAGCGCAACTAAAAGTCACTGCATCTCTCTCCAGATCTTCTCTGCAAAGGGGCATTCCATAAGGAGGTTCCCTACTACAGCCACTTTCAGGGAAAGATATAGAGGGAACAAGGTGCAGGGCTGGATGAACACAGCAGGCCAAGCAGCATCATAGGAGCAGAAAGGCTGACGTTT
>NW_025981597.1:0-5273 GCF_021869965.1 Rhincodon typus | reverse complement strand
CACCTACGCTCGGTTCGCGACAAATGACTGCACCTCCCAGTCGCAAATCACTTCAACTCCCCCTCCCATTCCTTGGACGACATGTCCATCCTGGGCCTCCTCCAGTGCCACAACGATGCCACCCGAAGGTTGCAGGAACAGCACCTCATATTTCGCTTGGGAACCCTGCAGCCCAATGGTCTCAATGTGGACTTCACAAGCTTCAAAATCTCCCCTCCCCCGACCACATCCCAAAACCAGCCCAGCTCGTCCCCGCCTCCCTAACCTGTCCTTCCTCCCACCTATTCACTCCTCTCACCTCAACCCCCACCCCCTCCTCCTACCTACCAGCCTCATCCCCGCCTCCTTGACCTGTCCGTCTTACCTGGACTGACCAACCCCCACCCTAACTCCCTATCTACACTCACCTTTACTGGCTCCATCCCCGCCTCCTTGACCTACCGTCTCCTCTCCACCTATCTGCTCCATTATCCATCTTCCATCCACCTCCACCTCTCTCTTTATTTATTTCAGAATCCCCTTCCCCTCCCCCACTTCTGAAGAAGGGTCCAGACCCGAAACGTCAGCTTTCCTGCTCCTCTGATGCTGCTTGGCCTGCTGTGTTCATCCAGCTCTACACCTTGTTATCTCAGATTCTCCAGCATCGGCAGTTCTCACTATCTCTTCTAAGAAACATTATCTTGGTATCTTTGACAAATTTGAAAATATCACGTTTGGTCCAAATCATTGTCATATATTGTGAATAGCTGGGGACCAAGTTCTGTTCCTTGTGGTACCCTATTAATCACAGTCTGCCAATGCAAGATTGATCCATTTATTCCTTCTCTCTGTGTTAGTCAATTACTAATCCATGTCTTTGCATGGATATGTGGTTTAGTTTTTCTGCACAGCCTCCGGTGGGGGGTCTTTATCAAAAGCCTTCTGAAAATATCAGTATACTATGTTCATTGGCTTTCCTCTGGCAACTTTGTTAGTAACATCTTCAATAAACCGTAACACTTGTGCATCCACACTTTATAATCTGCTTTAGTAGGTTTGGGCTGCATGTTTCTGGAATCATAGCTTAGGCATTTGTCATGATTGTGGGCATAATGAACATTAACAATGAACCTCTGTCAGTTACTGTGCAACAGGACATGATGTCACCTCATGACCTATACTTGAATCCCTAATTGACATTGACAGGCTGAAAGCAGCAGTGTCACGGCTCAGTCAGCAGGATAGCGGACATTTTTTTAAAACCTTTTTGCTCAGACACATTTTATTGAGTGGGAGAATCTTTCTCTGAGCTCTCTGTGCCACTCTGTGGTTTACTGAGGTAGTGCAATGAATGCATTTTGTTTTACTGGTTATTTCCAGAATCTGCATTGTGTGTTTTTATGACAAACTTAGCAACATTTCAGCCAATACTAGGTTAATCTGTTACATTTTCCATATTCCATAGATCACATTATATGATGTATGGTACTGGACAGTTAAAGCTCAACGTTAAGGCAGTCAGTCCTAGAGTCGGTCGTGGTATCTGCTCAATCCACTGATCTGTTATGTTGTTTGCTGACAGCCACAATAAGATAAGCAGAAATCTCCTCCAGTTAAATATTATGAATGCAAAACCATTGTCTTTTGTCCCCCTTTACAAACCCCATTCATTATTCACTCTCCCAGATAGCTGTCAGTGGTTAACCTAGATCATTCACAACCTGCTTGTTGTATTTAATTCTGTGCTGAGTTTCCAATCATGTATTGTCTCCATTACCCGGGCAATCTCAACTCCACCTCTATTACATTGCCCAATTACTCCCTTGCCCAAGCACATCTGCTGCAGAAACTCTCACAGAAGTTTTCATTACCAGCAGGCTCAACAGTGAAGAAGGGTTACTAGCCTTGAATCATTAACTCTGCTTTTTTCCCACAGATGCTGCAAGACCTGCTGAGTTTCTCCAGCAGTTTGTTTGTTTTAGTTCTTTAGCACCTGCAGTTCTTTCTTTTATTCAACTATTGTAATGCTTTCCCATAAGGATACATAGAAACATAGAAGTTAGGAGCCGGGGTAGGCCATTTGACCCCTCTAGCCCTCTCTGCCATTCAATACGATTATGGCTGAGCCAAATACCCTCATCCCAAATTTTTCCCCCATAAGCCTTGATCCATTTACCAAAAGAGCATCTGCTTCCTTTTTGAAAACAGATAATGATTTGGCCTCAACCACTTTCTTTGGCAGTGAATTCCACAGGCTCATCACTCTCTTCTGATGACGAAATTTCTCCTCATCTGTCCTAAAATGTTTATCCCCTATCTTTAAACTATGACCTCTGGTCTGGACTCCCCCATCATCTGGAACATCCTTCCTGCATTTAATCTGTCTAGTCCTGTTAGAATGTTATAAGTATTGATGAGATTCCCCCCACATTCTCCTAACTTCCAGTGAATACAACACTAACTGACTCAATCTCTCCTTACACATCAGTCCTGTCATCCCAGGAACCAATTTGGTAAAATTTTGCTGCACTCCCTCTATAGCAAAAATGTCCTTCCTCAGATAAAGAGACCAAAACTTGATGTTCCAGGTGTGGCCTCACAATTGCAGTAAGACATTTTTATTCTTCTACTCAAATGATCAAATCTGTCTCCAGTTCCCTTGAAAGCTGCTGCATTTTATCTCTAAATGTACTTCTTTTCTAATGCAAAGATCATACTAATGACAATTGATTGATGCAATCCTCCTCCCTCCTTCTTGTTTGCATGATTTTCATTTGATCACTGCCCCAGCCTGGTTCAGTGAACAGTCCATTCTCAGAAAAGGAAATGTCATCATGTTATCATAACGTTATCACATCAAGCTATTCTGATGAGATAAAGTTCCAGGCTCCTCGGTGTTTGGAAAGGAACACGACTGTGTTTGACTCCAGCAACAGTCATGATATTGGAATTTCTGAAAGATGAAGGAAGGGGCTTGAAGGAGATTCAGTGGAACTATAATCATTACCGCTCATGGTGATGACAGCTTAATGTGTAGTAGATGAGACAGGCAGTCAGTTTGGAACAAACACATGCCATTGTCCAGCTCCCTTCTTGTTCAATGTGTTCACAATGTCAACCCATCCTATCTGGGTCTTTGTGAGAATAACCTGTTTCTGTATTCTATTCAGCTTGTTTAAAAATTAACATTCCCTTGGTTCCTTGAGGTATGTTTGGATACAAAGCTTAGTCAATTAGTTATGATTGGTCAGTTTATAAATCTGACTTTCTACTTAAACCTTTTTATGCCAGTTTCCTTTAAGATTAGCAGCATGATGGCTCAGTGGTTCGCACTGCTGCCTCACAGCACCAGGGACCCGAGTTCAATTCCAAGCTCAGACAGCTGTCTGTGTGGAGTTTGCATGTTCTCCAGTGTCTGCATGGGCTTCCTCCGGGTGGTCCGGCTTCTTTCCATAGTCCAAAGATGTATAGTTTAGGTGGATTAGCCATGGGAAGTACAAGGTTACAGGGATAGGGTAGAGGAATCTGGGTGGGATGTTCTTCAGAATCAGTGAGGGCTTGTTGGGCCAAATGGCCTGTTTCCACACTGTAGGGACTCTATGATCATTAATGATTTAATGCTATAGCCCTTGCTACAGGAATGTACCCACAGTGGCTGAAGTACTGAATCCAGCAGAGCTTCAAGAGAACAGAGACAGACTGGTGACTTGGACAGGCAGATGCCAGATTAAGAAGGAAGTGTTCAATTTTTTAAAAGGGTCTGCTTATAAAAGGGATGCAGGATCAAAAGACATGAAGTTGTTTGTAGGCAAATCATTAAAAAGGCAGAACAAATTCAGAAGGCTGATCCTGATCATACATCAGGATTTGTGAACTCTAGCTTCATAGATAGAGGCATTGAATACAAAATAATTATGTCAGCTGGTGTATTGAATTTAATTCTGGGCAGTACATTTTAGGAATGATGACAAGCCCTTTTATTCTCCACCTTCCTCAGCAATCTTGCTAGAATCTACTTGAGAGGCAAGTTCCAAGCTACCTGAAGAAAATGCAAGTTCTCAGCAGGAAACAACAAAAACTCTGTCTACACACTGGGCCATCCACGAGCAGGCTCAAGGATACCTTTGTGAACATGAGAATCAGACACTCATGTTACATAAATATATTGGAGAAATCAGTGCTATTTTATTTGGAGGAAAGAAGGTTGAGGAGAGATTGACAGAGGTGTTCAAAAGCATGAGGTGTCTGGACAGAATAGATCGGGAGAAACTGATCCAGTTGGTAGAATGATTGAGAGCAAGAGGGCTCAGATGTATGGTAATTATCAAAAGAAGGAATGGAGACATGAGGAAAAACATCTACACACAGCAAATATTTAGTGTCCGGAGTACACTGTCTGAGAGTGGGTGGAAGCTGGTTCAATCGAGGCATGTAAGAGGGAGGTTAATTACTGGGAGAGGGCAGGGAAGTGGCAATGGATTAACTGCTCTTTCAGAGGGTCAGCACAAACACATCAGGCTGAATGGCTTTCTTCTGTGCTGTAGCCATTCTTTGATTCCATGACAAATGAGGTGCTTGAGCATAAGCTGTTGTTGTATGCCTCATGGTCAGTATGTCAGTGTACTTTTAAGTGAGAAGCCCATAGTATCAACATTATACCATAGGATGTGACCTGATAAAGATCTCATACTCGATATTACCACAGATCTCTCGAAGTATGTTCCTCCGATGGAACTAAAGTTGAATATTAGCCTGGACATTTGTGTCTGAGGAATGTCAAGTTTGTACATAATAGTCAGTTGGAATAAATGTACATTGGGTTTTTCAATATCCACAACATCCAAATACAGTTTATGTCATGGGAATAACGTAAGTATTGCTTTATCCGGTAAAATACTTTGTTGGAAGTAAGCTCACGTATTTGCCTCTAAAATCTCTTTTCGTAATCCATTGTCTGAGTTTCTCCTGTTATATGGGCAATCGTGTCTCAAGAATTTGATTGCATTTTTGAAGGGGTGACCAAGAAGGTTGGATCTACATGGACTTTGACAGGTACTGCATAATGGGTGGCTGAGTAAGGTTAAATCTCACGGAATCCAGGGAAAGCTAGCCAATTGGATACAAAATTGGCTTGATGGTCAAGGACAGAGGGTGGTGGTGGCGAGAGATAGTAGGAACTGCCGATGCTGGAGAATCTGAGATAACAAGGTGTAGAGCTGGATGAACACAGCAGGCCAAGCAGCATCAGAGGAGCAGGAAAGCTGAGGTTTCGGGTCTGGACCCTTCTTCAGAAA
>NW_025981596.1:0-5274 GCF_021869965.1 Rhincodon typus | reverse complement strand
GGCCTAGACCCTTTTCTGAAGAAGGGTCTAGGCCCGAAACGTCAGCCTTCCTGCTCCTCTGATGCTGCTTGGCCTGCTGTGTTCATCCAGCTCTACACTTTGTTATCTCTTTTAATACATGAAGTTTGTTAAGGTAGATAAAGAGGAAAATGAAATAGAAGGATATGCTGATAATGTTGGATAAACTGGAGGACTTGTGTGCGCAACATAAACAGCAGCATACATTAATTTGGCTGAATGGCCTGTTTTTACACTGTAATTTCTATTAATACACCATTTCCTTCTAGTCTAACCTAGATACTTCCTGTTTATTGTTAAAACAGGGTGTCAATGTAAATTATAGTCAAGACTTCCACAACACTGGTTCTAAAAAAATTCTCGCAAACAGCTAATGACTTGAAACTGCAACAAGGCACCATTACACTCCCATTCTCCATATATCGTGGAAAACAACATACTTATGAAGCAACTATTAAAAATCAGGCTCAGACTCTCATCTGGTACAATATTACAATGATCTATCACCTCCAAGTATGCATATCAACAAAACCCAAACTGCAGTTTTTCACCAAGTTTCCGTAAGTGTGTAATAACATCTCTGAACAGGTTGATTAAAAATTATCTACACAGTAAGGCTGCTTGGAAGGCACTATATACTAGCATGAAACAATAGGACTTCATCATTGTTACCCAAGCAATAATGAAAATCTGGCTTCCTTTGACCCATGACAACTAAACGCAACTTTTAGGGACTGACCTTTGGAACATGTGGTAACGTCACAAAGCCCAAGGTTTGTTCTATTTCTTGATTGAAAAAGAATCTAGTTGCACTTACTAATACTACACTCTGATTCTACATCTTTGCATGTGACATCTACCTTGACAAGCCCATGGCTCCTCTCTGTTAAATGAGAGAGCAGAAAGCCAATGGAATCATGGTGGCTTGCAACAATTCAAATCATAGAACAGCCTGTACTTCACTTCTCTTTTAAAATTCTATAATCCCCACCAACAAACACTCCAATAAAAAATGAAAATTGTGTTAAATTAAGAAGTACTTTGCTTAACTGAACATAAAATGTTTTATTTTTTTTCTCACATGACTTCTCGAAATCGTTTACACATTTGAATCCGGACTGCAGAGAAATCAGGAGCTGTCGTACAGTATAATGATTGTACGTTATGCTGTTTATGAATGAACACAACTCACACATACACACACATCTCTGACGCGATTTTCGCCACAAGTGCTCAGGATATGGAAAGATGCCTCTCTGCTCAGTAAAACACACGTGCTACTTGTAAATGGCAGGAGAGATTTGTGAGAATTTCCCAAGTTTGTCGTTTTATTTTAAAATGACAAAAAACGAAAGAAAGAATTACAAAAGGTTGAGTTCACCCCAACAATCAAATGAGGGGCTCAGTACGCAACCGTTTCGAAAGTAAGACATGTGGGATATTATATACATCGAGTGAAGTGATATCTAACCATAACCTCCCTTCCCGAGGAGGCTGGAGAGAATGAGTGAGCTGCGGTGCAGCACCGGGGGAGACACACACTCACAAAGCCTTCACTGCGGAGCTGCTAGAGGGCGATCTATACAGGCCAGCTTCTCACCACCACCATCCCCCACCACCCTCTCTTCCCCCTCCAAACAAGGTGGCACTGGAGAGGGGGGTGGGGAAGGGAAGAAGGCGCAGATTTAGTGCCTGCAACTCGTGTGATACACATTTACAGGCCCTAAAACGGATTAACTCCTCAGCACACGCCGGACATGGAAATAATTGTACCGTGTATGCGCACACTGTAGCCGCATCCATCTGAATCCACCCCCCCCCCCCTTCCCAAGTCAATTCGGGAACCTCTCTCTCAGCTCAAACAAACAGAAAACAACATTACAAAATTAAAAAGCTGCAACATTCTTAATTCTGGAAGAACCCTCAATATAACAACCCTCAACCTCCCCAAAAAAAAATTCAACACAAAAGGCGGCGACCACCACCTTCCTCCTCTCTACCCCACCCCCTTTTCCTTTCCCGCTTGTCCTTAGGGCCTGAGCTGAAACATGTTGAGTAAGCTAAGGATCCGGCTGGCCTCCATGAACAAGGCTCTAATACCGATAGAGGCACAGGCAACAAGAGGGAGCGCTCCCACCGCCTTTCCCAAACCAATAAAACAAAAAAATAACGAACAAAACAAATAAGCCACCCAGCGGCCTGGCGGTGCGGATAAGTAGCAGTACCGCAAAGAAAATCCCTAAAAACACTGCACCTTGAAAAAAAATACAAATTCTTCCTTCCCCAACAACAAAGATCAGAACAGAAATTAAGTTTTTTTTAAGTACAGGAGGTTTAAACAAAACAAAAAGCAGGAGCCACGACGAAACCATTAATTTGCATAATGTATGAAATTGGTTCTCCCCTTTTCCCACATCCTAAAGTGGACGCAGATACATTGTAAGAATCAAACGGTGTCCAGTTCTGATCACAATCTTTCTTCGAAACGAGGTGAATGGAAGGTTGAACATTCTCGTTTTACTAAGGGGGCTACTTTGTAACAGGAAGCAGCAAGAAGCTACACTGAAGCCGATGGGTTTCCCATTCTTGTATTTCACGCAGACTAGCTTATTTTATATATCATTTTACCTGTTTGCCTCTGTAAAACAAACGCTGGCATTCCGGGTCCACGTTGAATGTTTCTTGGATTTTTAATCTCAAACATTCAATTTTGGTCAACCTAGATAAATCGTCCACGCAGCGCGTTTGCTTGCCGTCGATAGTCCGGACTTGAATCCACATTTTCCTCTCTCTTTCTAACCAAAAGCAAAACAGTAAGATGAAATTAATAACATCAGCGCAGGTAACCGGCTGCAAGCGAACAAGGAGAAAGGGCCGGGAGAAACAATTTTTAAAAAAGTCAAAGAATGGGATTTTATTTTTGGGGAAAGGGGGTAGAATAATTTCCACCAGCCCCTCTCCGCTGAGAGTAGGAGCTCTGAGTCAGTGTGTTGTTTACTGAACTAGGAGCAGACACACATGGGGTCACAGCGCTAGAAGCAAATCTCGCGAACATATGATAATTAATTCGAGGAGGATGTTTTTAAAAACCTTCAAAATTCAAAATCAGTCCATTCACCTTAGAAGCGTCCTTCTTTTAAAACATGTCAGAGCAATAATTATTTATTGTCACTAAAATCTTCAGACATTGATACCCTCCATTCTTCTGGGACATAAATTTGCTCCTTTGGTTTTCCGCTCCCGGACTGTCTTCTCGTTTCGGATTACTGGTCTTTCTCGTTTTGGCGGGCTGCGGGAAAACTCAAAACTCCGCCTTATTTCCAGTCGATTTTTAAAGTTGGTTTTGTATGCCTGTTTGTTTGTTCTCTCTCCATTTTAATAGGAATATTTCCAAAAGCTTGACTTGGATGAACTTCTTCCCTTCCCCTCTCCCTCTCCCCATCCCACACCTTTGGATCCATACACCTCGGGATGGTCCAATATTCCTGATAAAATGATGTTCGAGATCTATTGTTGTATGGGACAATCATTTAAACAACTTATTCAAATGAATCCAATGTCAGAGCAATCAGTCTAAATTTTTCTTCTTCTCAGACAATCCTTCTGGGCCAAGGACAATTTTGTTCTACTGCAGGTTTGTAAGTCCTATAGTAATTAAAATACTGCATCTGCACACTCTGCCAAGGTAGGGGAGATGATGTTTGAGGAGATGGGTGGCTGAAATTCTTGGATTTTTGCTCTCTCCTGCAGTTTGCATTTGGCCTCCACCTGTATCTGTCGCAGATGCCCAAAATAATTGATACTCTTTCAAATGCTACTTATCCAGTTTTGGCCATCTTGGAAGCGACATTCCCACAAGTCAGTGAGGATGTTGCATTTCCTTCCGCGACGTTTTGAGGAAGACCTTGAAGTGTTTTATCTGCCTTCCTGGACTGCTTGCTGTGACAACTCTTGAAGTAGAGAACTTGTGTCAATGGTATCTTACAAATAACTGCATCAAAAGAAAAGTCATTTTCAACTCAAAACCCTAACTGTTTTTCTCTCTCCACAGATGCTGCCAGACCTGCCAAGTATTTACAGCACTTTCTTTTTATTTCAGATATCTGGCATTTCATTACAGATTCTGTTCCTATCTGCCACACGTTTGAACTGCGTGAAAAGTGCACGTGAAATTTTCTTCATCCAACAACCTAGGATACCTTGTGCAGTATAAAGTGTCCCACTGTGCTACAGAAGAATGTTGAAGATGCAGCAGGAATTCAGAGGAGTAGGCATGGTAAAAACTTCTGAATAGAAACTCATAGGTTTAAAAAGAGAATTCCAAAATCATGGGAAGTCCTCGTCAAAGCAGTAGCACCAGCCCCACCACACACTCTTGCACACTCATACCTATTACCTCAAAAGCACACTGATCTAACTCTGAGGGCCTGTTAGCTCTTTAATACCTTTTCAGGACTCATCTTCCCCTTTCTTAGGCCTTTGCTGCAAATTTAATTTGCACATTTACTGCTATTCATATGCAGTTTCCACACTTGGATATTTCACATCTTCATGTGGGTGGCACGGTGGCTCAGTGGTTAACACTACTGCCTCACAGCACCGGGGACCCGAGTTTGATTCCGCCCTCAGGTGACTGTCTGTGTAGAGTTTGCACATTCTCCCCATGTCTGCTTGGGTTTCTTCTGGGTGCTCCAGTTTCCTCGCACAGTCCAAATACGTGCAGGTTAGGTGGATTGGCCAAGGTAAATTGCCCTGTAGTGTCCAGGGATGTGCAGGCTAGGTGATTAGCTATGGGAAGTGCAAGGTTACAGGAATAGGGTAGTGGGGTGGGTCTGGGTGCAAAGCTCTTCAGAGGTTTGGTGTGGACTTGATGGGCTGAATGGCTTGCTTTCACCCTGTTGGGATTCTAAGATTCATTTGATGTTGGCCCATTACCAGGATCCTGTCAGTGCCTACAAGCACAATGCCCACAATTTGCTATTAGAATCACACTCCTTTACAGACATCCTAGAAGCTAGGTCACTCTTCTATGGCCTGTTCCCTGATTGCTGTGTATTGCCACCATAACATCAGTCATCATTGCTTTGAGTCACACTGTTGCCCAATAATTTAGTTTTTGTCACATCTGAAATCAGCTTGATTTATTTCTTGACATCATACTGAACCTTACTGGTAACAGCTTTCCAGTTGCACAAACATCCTTTAGGGTGCAGGGCTGGATGAACACAGCAGGCCAAGCAGCATCACAGGAGCAGA
>NW_025981595.1:1397-5274 GCF_021869965.1 Rhincodon typus | reverse complement strand
CACACTCACTTCAAGAAAAAGACAGTTGTCAGGTCCCACCTGAAACATCAACTTACTGCTTCCTTTCAGATGCTTTCAGAGTGCCTTGGCTGTATTGTTAGCACTTGCCTTTGAGTCAGAAAGTTGTGGATTTAAATTCCTATTCCAGTATTTGAGCTGATAATCTAGTCTGACTCTTCAGTGCAGTACTGAGAGAGTGCTGCATTGTTGAAGACACCATTTTTCGGATGAGATATTAAACCAAGCTTTTTAACCTGCTTCCTGGTATAGACATGAAAGCTGCTATATGGCACTATTTGCAAAAGAAGAGGGGGATTGTCCTGTCCATCATCTTTCTTGAACTGACACCACAAAACATTTTTTAATCTTATTTTTGTGGAATCCTTCAATGCGCAACATAGCTTTGCATAATATCAACCACTGCTCTTCAATCAGTTCATTGCGCGTGGAATATGTTTAGACACTTCTAAGAGATATAACAAAATGAAACATTTGGAAATGCAAGTTTTTCTTCTTTGTTTCTTAGATGCTGACAAACCTGCTATGCATTTCCAGCATTTTCTGTTTTCACTTCTGTAGTGATTGTAATGAGGTCAACCAGGTAGACCTCATAGAATGAGTTGCCTGATTGGACCAGATTAACAGTCCCAATCAGGGAGCCCTGGCTGACAGATATAAACAAGAGTGTCAAAGGTTCTGTTCACTCTGATAACTCTGAGACAGCCATACCAGTGACAAGTACTATGCACGTGTAAATAAAGGGTGACTTGGTGATGGGATACTGGCCTTTTTAAGTGGCGATGAGAGACAAAAATAAGCTGTTGAAGAAATTCGCTCGCAACAGTGGTTTTTGAGTTAGGGGTAAGCATTTCTGGCACCATGCCGTTATTTGGGAAGCTTGACTTATTCAATCTTGCTGTTGAAGTCTAGGCCCAGAATGTGGAAAGAATATGTTATTTTTTTCCAGGCAAATGACATTAGGGCAGACGAAAAGCAATGAGTAATTTTCCTTACAGCTTGTGGATCTGCAGCTTTTTCGGTTATTAGGAGCCGAACGTTTCCTGAGGCATCAGATACTGAAACCTTTCAAGAGTTGACAGATTTAGTTAAGGAATATTACAACAGAAAGCCTCCTCTAATTCTGAGATGCTATCTGATTTACTCGGCAGGAGAATCCATGTCAGGAGGTTAAGGCGACTGGCAGTGGCATGTGACTTTGGTCTAACCTTTAAAGAAATGCTGAGAGACTGTGTTTGTCTGGTATGTGGGATTAATGATATAACTATGCAAAAGCTGAAGCTCAACTAGACCTCAAATATGCAGTACAACTGGCTTTGACATTAGAAAATGTGGCAAGTGGAGCATATGAGTTACAGGGTATTCCGATGGAAGTGGACACCCTCACCAGGCCGACTGACCTTAGGAGACACCAATTGGTTGAAGGCATTTGCATCGCCTCACTCAAGACATATCCTGATCAGACAGACTCTAGGTCAGACCACAGCAAAACCTCAAAACAAAGACAAGCGACAGCCAAATGGTTAACATTTTCCTCAGGATCCAGGCCGGCAAGTAGTATGCCAGTATGGGGGGGGGGGGGGGGGATGTCCTTCACAAAGCTGGACATGAGCCATGCATACCTGCAACTGTGGTTAGAGGAGGATTCCCATACGTATGCTGCTATAAATACCCATAAGGGTTTGTACCAATCTATGAGACTGCCATTTGGGGTGACATCAGCCTGTGCCATTTTTGAGCAGATGATGAACATTTTACAAGGGCTACTTCAAGTTGCCATTTATCTGGAATCTTTACTGGTCTTCCCTGCTAACAACAGGGAAGACCAATAAAGAGCACTTAGAGAACTTGGACATAGATGTTTCTCCAAGGCGGGCATATACCTTAGAAGGGAAAAATGTGTGTTCCAGGCACCCCAAATGACCTGCTTGGTCTATGGAGTCAACAAACTAGGTTACACCATTTGGAAGATAAGTGAGGGCGATCAAAAGTCTGTACCGGAGCTTAGGTCTTTCCTTGGGCTGGTGAATTATTACGGAAAGTTCATACGTAACCTGGCCTCCATCTTGGCACCCTTACACCTGTTGTTGGAAAAGGGGCGGCCTTGGAAATGGTTATGTAGCCAAGACGTAGCCTTTAGGGAAGAGAAGAAGCAGCTATCATTGTCTAAGGTGTTGGCACAGTATGACCCAAGCATGCAATGCCTCCTGTACGGTGTCAGGGTAGTGTTGGATCGCAGGTGGCCCAATGGAGAGGAATGCCCGATAGCTCATGGTTCCCGGACTTTGGCTGATGCAGAATGCAATCATGCCCAGATAGAAAAGGAAGGATTGGTGGTCATCTTTGGTGTAAGAAAGTTCCACCAGTACCTTCACGGATGTAAATATGTTATAGTAACAAACCACAAACCCCTGTTAAGCCTACTCAAAGAGGACAAGGCCGTGCCACCCAGAGCTTCAGGTCGAATTCAGTGGTGGGGTCTCATTCTAAGTGCGTACAATTACAAGTTGGAACACCATCCAGGAGGCCAAGTTGTAAATGCTGATGCCTTGAGCTGCCTCCTGCTGGCAGATGCATCACCAGTTGTACCCCACTGGAACAGTCCAGTCTGGTTTTAAACTTTTTGGACACCCTTCCAGTCACCGCTGTTGTGAAGTTGGGTAGAGTACTTGTGGACTGGGAAGCAGGAAGTTAGAATTTTGTGTTTGTAAAATGCTGGGGGAAAGCATTGCGTGGTCCCTTTAAAAGATCATGTGCTTTTTTTCTGTGTTTAGACATTTAAAATGGATGTCTGTGAGCAGCAGCTTGAAAGTTTGCAAGTATGCAGAGAGCACCTGAATTGAAACATTTGTATCAAGGCCGTACAGTTAGCAGGCCAAGCAACAGGTTTTTTTTTTACCAAGACAACAGGCTTTTGAATTTAGCCAATTTGAACCAGGTACTTGGATACCAAAAACCTATTAAATTTAAATCTGACGGTTTTGACAACATAAGACCAATCCTATTGTAAGAAATATTGATATGTCATCAAGGGTATAAAAAGAAGGGGGCAGTTGGACAAAGACACCAGAGCTAGCTGCCATCCGCCAGAGCTAATGGCCCTCAGCTCTCAAGAGAATCCCTGGCTATCACAGCCTCTTCTACGTCTTCAAGAAAGCACCATCCTCATAACAACAACTAGTTACTATTCCTGACATGAGAATCGATGGAGAAGGCATTCCTGACAGAAGAATTGTGGAGAAGGCACAGAACATTCCAGAAAACACATAACCTGGCTGTAATTTCAAGACAGTAAATAATATTTTTATGTGAGTGGGATTTGTATTTATTGGAACAGCATACCATCAGAATCTTGCTTTATTTGGAAATAGTAGTTAGAAGGGATTTATTCGGTTTGTTAATAGCTTAGTTAATTTGTTCACTGCTAGAGTTAGATAAATAAATTGTTACTTGTTGATTTTAAAGTGAGTGTTCGGGTTTTATTTCATTTAACCACTAGAAGTTGCTGAAAGGCAGGTTACACCACTTTTCACACTCCTTTTACAGATTATAGGGGGAGGTGCTCCTCTTTGGGTGTTTTAGTTCTCAGAGGGGAGTCAACCTCCGCTTTATAACACTGCTGACAATATCAGACTGTGGACACACAAAGATCTGGTCCTGGCAAAACTAAAACAGCTAGTGATGATGAGAGAAACAAAAGGGCCATCACAACCAGAACTGAAACGTTTCTGGACCCAGAGGGACCCGATCACAGTGGAGGACAGCATTTTATTATGCAGAGCAACAGTGATTGTCCTGAGATAACAAGGTGCAGAGCTGGATGAACACAGCAGGCCAAGCAGCATCAGAGGAGCAGGAA
>NW_025981595.1:0-1297 GCF_021869965.1 Rhincodon typus | reverse complement strand
GATGGGGGTGGGGCTTGAGGTGGGAGGAGTGGATAGGTGGGAGGACAGGTTAGGGAGGCGGGTACGAGCTGGGCTGGTTTTGGGATGCGGTAGGGGGAGGGGAGATTTTGAAGCTTGTGAAGTCCACATTGATACCATTGGGCTGCAGGGTTCCCAAGCGGAATATGAGTTGCTGTTCCTGCAACCTTCGGGTGGCATAGTTGTGGCACTGGAGGAGGCCCAGGATGGACATGTCATCTGCGGAATGGGAGGGGGTGTTGAAATGGTTCGCGACTGGGAGGTGCAGTTGTTTGTCATGAACCGAGCGTAGGTGTTCCACAAAGCGGTCCCCAAGCCTCCGCTTGGTTTCCCCGATGTAGATGAGGACACAACGGGTACAGCGGATGCAGTATACCACATTAGCAGATGTGCAGGTGAACATCTGCTTGATGTGGAAGGTCTTCTTGGGGCCTGGGAGCAAAGGTCACCGCCAGATTCTGGCTGAACTCCACCAGGATCATCCAGGGGTTTCCAAAGTGAAGATGTTGGCGAGACGTTATGTCTGCTGGCTGGGATTGGATGCAGACATCGTCACATTGGTGGGGCAGTGCCCAGAGTGCCAACAAAAATTACCACCAGCAGCTCTCTCACATTCATGGGAATGGCCAGGTAAACCCTGGACTCAGTTATACATCAACGACGCCAGTCCTTTCATGGACTCAATGTTCTTAGTCATTGTGGACTCCCACTACGCCAAGAGGAGGAGGAACACCTCTTCCAAGTGTTCAAGGATAATGGATATCGAAAGAACTGGGTCAGGAGATGCCTACAGGAACAGCATCAGAAAGATTCTACATGCCCCGACACACTCATCACACTACCCTACATCAGGAACACGTCAGAACTCACCACAAGACTTCTACGACCGCTGGGCATCAGAGTAACACACAAACCCACATCAACCCTACGACAAGTGCTCACCAGAACTAAAGACCCACTCCCCGCCATGGACAGGACCAATGTCATCTACAAGATCCCCTGCAGAGACTGCGAGAAACACTACATCGGACAAACAGGAAGGAAACTAACAACAAGAGTACATGAACACCAACTGGCTACAAAAAGACACGACCAATACTCACTCATCTCAATCCACATGGACAAGGAGAACCACGACTTGGACTGGGACAACATCAAGATCCTGGGACAGGCTAGGCAGAGACAAGCACGAGAATTCCTGGAAGCATGGCACTCCACGAAGCATGCTATTAATAAACACATTGAACTCGACCCCATATACATTCCACTACGGAGGAAA
>NW_025981594.1:0-5274 GCF_021869965.1 Rhincodon typus | reverse complement strand
CCTTCCTGCTCCTCTGATGCTGCTTGGCCTGCTGTGTTCATCCAGCTGTACGCCTTGTTGTCTCAGATTCTCCAGCATCTGCAGTTCCTACTACCCCTGTACTGATTTCTCGATTGTTCTGGGCTGATTATTTTAAGGTTAACCCCAAGGTCTGTCTCTTTAGCATTAACCATGAAATCTGGGCCTCAGAGATGATCTCCAGGCCAAAAGAGTCTGTCTGGTTTGGTGTGCTCAGTCGTGAGAAATTCTGCTTTCTCCCGTTACAGCCAAAGGTGAAGTCTATCAGCCCGACGATGAAATCACATCTGCACCATCACGATAAATCACCTCCCCTAACTGCAGAGGAGCTGCGAAATCTGACAAGGTATGATTATAACTCTTCAAATCACTTAATGTGACGGAGAGCAGTTCAGCTAATGTGGGTTTAAAGGCTGATTTTCTGTGCTACGGATCTCTAGATACTTCCTGCTTTTTGATTGGGGAAAAAAAAACTTTACTCATTTGAATGTATAATGCCAACACCTTTCTGCTGCTCTGTCATTCGGTTTACGAACTTGAAAATGGGGTTGAGAAGCTAAATCTCTAGTTTTGTGGAAAATTGTGAGTGAGAACTGATTTTGTTTTGCTGGCCATGAAAGGGCAGTGCAAGGGCAAGCTCAATACTGAAGAATACTTCTGATAAAAACTTGTCACAAGGCACCCACAGCAATTGGTTCTTTAAGGCTTCTCAAACTGGGAGTGAGCCTCTTCAGGCAGAAGGATCGCTTAAATTTAAATCAGCCTGATGGTGGACCATATAATCATGATAGAGAATGGACGAATATGAGTAAGCAGGGGTGAGTAATTCATTTCCAAGCCATTTAATGTGCTCAGGGAGAAAGCATCATACGACATATAAAATCCTGACGGGGCTGGACAGGCTAGATGCAGGAAGAATGTTCCTGATGTTGGGGGAAGTCCACAGCCAGGGGTCACAGTCTAAGAATAAGGGGGTAAGCCATTCAGGACTGAGATGAGGAAGAATTTCTTCACTCAGAGAGTTGTGAACCTGTGGAATTCTGTACCGCAGAAAGCTGTTGGGGCCAGTTCATTAGATACATCCAAGTGGGAGCTGGGCATGACCTCTGAGGCTAAAAGGATCAAGGGGTATGGAGAGAAAACAGGAGTGGGATACTGAAATTGCATGATCAGCCATGATTATATTGAATGGTGGTGCAGTCTCGAAGGGCCAAATGGCCCATTTTTGCATCTACTTTCTATGTTTACCAATCTCAGAATCATACAACAGTTACTAGATGTCCTTGAAACTGTCTTGGCAGTTGTGTAAATCAAAGAATTTTATTTGATAGTTTGACTGTGCAGGATAACACCATTAACGCTTAACCTATTTGTATAAAATTATCATTTTAAAAGAGGTATTCAAGCATTTGGTCTGTCAAAGTTAACTAAGCAACACATTCTGTCATCCTTGCAATGATACAGTGGGGTGATTTGAAACTCTTACATAAATCACATGTCAGTTAATACATGCAGGGTTACAATTTGCTCACAACTTCGATGCCTGGTTCAATATGGTTTATCCAACATGCTCACCAATTGCTGCAGTGTGCCCTATATATCTGGTGGAATGCTCCATGCTGACAGGCCAGTGATTGCACGCTAAGTGGTTTCCCCAGTATTGTTGACAAGCTTCATTGTGCAGAAACCAAGATATTGAATCAACAGAATACTTAAAAACAACCTGTCAACTTAAACATTGTTCTAAAGAGACACAAAGTCAACGTTGGACGTCTTGCACTCGTCAGGACTGGGACACAAGGGAGTCAGAGTGAGAAAGGGAACACCAATTTGCACAGGATGTGAAGAGAGTGCTGGTGGGTCAGGCCGTGGTGGTATGGCAATGCAGCAGGAACTGTTAATTGTCAATCTCAGTTCACTGATTAAACTCAGATCAGACAGGTAGACTCTGATTGGTTGGGTCGAATGTGGAATGCAGGAGAAACTGTCAGTTCCCATTAGCCTTTTCTCATTGAAAAGGCTCAATGAATGGTCATTTTCTTTTGCCTAAAAAGGACTGTGGTACCCTGTGCTTTTTTGTTGATGGGATAAATGGAATATTGTATTTTACTCTGTGTTTTGAAATTATGTTACATATAAATAGTTTTGTTTATTCTATTCTATCTTTGTTTCCTTTCTGTAATAAACTTATATTTTATTGCTAAAACCACAACTGCAGCATTGTGTGTTTGTGTTTCAATGAAAGATCGCCCTGTCATTTGAAAAAAATCACCAAACCGGACGTCATCTGAGATCTGACTTGTCCAGTAGTGGCATCAGCTGATTAGGCAACTCTCCTAACAGCATTACATTAACACCAGCAAATTCCCATCTCTATTAGGCTTGACTTAACTGTGACTTCATTCCCTGTCTTGAGAATTTGATAGCTTCTTTCTTGAGTATTCACACAACTGAGCTTAGACTTTCTCAGATTCGTACCTTGTCAGATTTCAACCAAACCTTTCAGGGTTCTAACCAAACACTTCTGGTCTGGAACTTTCAAGTTAAGTTTCTATCACCTGTTGGAAGGATTTACAGCATGATACTCAAACCACTTGGCCTCGTTTCAAACACACTTTCCTTGGCTCCTGGAATGGGACAAGAACTGAGAGATTCCGAGTCGGAGACTGAGAAGCATCCCACTGTATCACATGACCTCTTAGAAGCTGGTCAGAGATGAATGGAATGACTACAATGAAATGTAGTTTCCTGTATGTACTGAGTTTAATTAATGATTTGAACACAGATCAATGTAGACATGTCGTATGATAACAAACTAGGAATTAAGTTATATCTGAGCAAATTATTCCCCAAAGTCAACACCTTTTGGCTTGCTTCTTCACAACAGATAGACTGATTGCTTTGAACACTTTCTGTTCAATGAGATGAATTATTTGTGAGTTTCCCACCGCTGATCTTCAGTGAAATTTGAACAGGATTTGATGATTTTTTTTTAGGAGATGTCAAGATGATAAAAGTTTTGAATGAATAATTCATTAGCACTTCAGTACTGACTGTCCCAGCTTTGATGTGCGTTCACCTCACAATTGCAGTCATTCCTAATCCATTCAAAATCAAACTATTTTGTGGGCTTTACCAGCTATTTCCTTTGCGTTATGGTGAAGTCTATATTTTTTTTCTTCTGTCTATGCAGCCTCAGTTCTGGGCTCTGTAGGCATGGAGCAAGTGGTTCATATGTACTTCCACTAACCTCGAGTCTGTAACTAATGTGACATGTGCCAGTTGTGGTCAGGAAAGTCAAAAACCACTTTTTGCTTTGATATTCTCAGTTTCTACAGCAATGGTTGATGCAAATATTATGAATTGATTATTAGCATGAAGAGAAGGACGGAGACTGATATTTAGGGTTAACTTTAATTCTCCTGTGCTCTTCAGTGTTGTTTGCTGTTTGGCCTTGTGTGGATTGACTGTGTGCTGCAAAGTGCAATGAAGCAGTTTTAACAGTGAAGTGTTAGACAGGAGTAACAAACAACAGATTTTAAAACACATTGGTCATAGCAAGGGACATCAGTGTTGAGTAACTGTTAAACCTTTCTGTGCAGTGTAAGCATGTTCAAGCTAAACCTTAACAATAGTCATTCCTCACAAGCCAGGATTTAAAAAGCTATTTAAGTCAGGGCAGTTTAACACAACAATCATCAGTCATTATTGCAAAAAGCCTGCACAGATCTTTTACCCTTCATGCACCAGGACTTCCATCAGGAGTGACATGTGGTCAGGTTATGCTGGGCTGGGCATTTTCACTCTTTCGCTGTCCCTCTCCCTCCTTCTCTCTCTCTCACACACACACACACACATCCCTCTGTCTGTCACTGACACATGCTCACTCTGTCTCTCTCACTCACACAGACATGCAGACACTCTCACTCTCACACATTCACTTTTTCTCACATACACATTCTCACTCTCACATGCTCACTCACTCACACACTCAGACACACTGTCACGGACACATGCTCACTCTCACTCTCTCTCTCTCATACATACACTCTCACTCACACATTCATTCTCTCCCACATGCACACAGTCTCTCAACATGCAGGTTCATTCTCACTCATGCACATCCGCTCACTCACTAACACATATTCTCTCTCACTCACACATGCTCTGTCTCTCACTGTCGTACACACACTCACACCTGTCTCACATGCTCACTCGCTCACACACACACACACACACACACACACACACACACAGTCTCACTCCAATGAGCGAGTGGGACTATAATGACCTTACCTTTTTACTTAGCTCCCAGTGAATACTATCTGTAAATAGACTTGGCTTCAAATAGGAGCCCACATTACTGCTTCACCAACTGGATGTGATTGCTGCATTTGTATCTAAGACCAAAGAACATAACAGTGGCATACCAGCTCAGATGTTAGCGATCCTGTGTGAGTGACTTGTGGAAACCTGGAATGAAATCAGATTGGAGATTGCCATCAAATTATTCGAGGAAGGTGGGATATATGATACTTTTGGTGGGATAGAAAGTGAGGACCTGTTTTCGTTTCCATTCTTTCTGTTTTCCAAACAATCAGCAGGGACTGGAACCTTAAAACAATGTGAATGAGTTGCCTCTTGCCGTGCTGCCTCGAGGATTCTCTTTAAACCTTATGTGATGTACAAACTGAACTGCTTTAAGCCTTTAATATGTATCTGTGGCCCTGAAGCTTTACCGATGGGATCACACATTGAAGCAACAGATGAATAGCTCCTTCCCACAATGCTGTCAATGTTATCAATCACAGTGGGGGTGGAGGGGTGTGTGGTGTTATCCATCTGTTCTGGTGAATCAGCTACTCACCTGGCCACGTTGTCACCTCAGAGTTTTCCCTTCAGGATTTAATCACTGTGCAGTATTTCACTGTACTATAAATAATGGAGACAAAGATGCTTTTTATTGCCTCATTTGCCATTTGTTAGACATTTTAAGGTCAGTCTTTAAACACAAACAAAATAGAATTTAACCCCATACTCCCTGGAATGAGTTGCTTTGCCTTTCCTAGAATTTATCAGAAGGTAGAATGGCCTTGATTAATGACAAGGGATTAGGTCAACAGCCTGGGGGTGCTGACAGTGCAGAGGTGATGTTAAACCAGTCTGTACCAGCTGTGAGTCTGTGTGTGTGGAAATGCTGCCTGACAACCTGTCAAAAGATAACAAGGTGTAGAGCTGGATGAACACAGCAGGCCA
>NW_025981593.1:0-5274 GCF_021869965.1 Rhincodon typus | reverse complement strand
TTGGAGCAAGAGAGCCTGAATGGAGATTTGGTGGAGTGAACATGTGCATTAGTCATTAAACATGGCAGATCAGCTTGAGAGAATGCTTCAGAAGTATAGCATGTCCTACTTTTTCTTGAATAGAGTTATGGAGGACAAGCATAGAATCAGTGTTGATGACAGTATAAAATTACAAAGGGTTAGTGAACGTGCAAAACTGTGTCAGATGAATTTCTATTTAGGCGAGTGCGAGGTTATCCATTTTGGAAGAAAAACAGGATGGATCAGGGTACTTTGTAGATGTAATGAAGTTAAATACAGTGAATATCCAAATAGAGGTGGAGGTTCAGGTGCATAGATTCTGAAAATGCCACATACAGGTGCAAATAAAAATCAATATAGCTATTGGAATTCTAAGCTTTTATTCAGAGAGCTGTAATATAGGAATGCAGAAGTTATGCTGGAACTACAATAAACCCTGGATATAACCCACTTGGGATCCTATGAGCGGATTTGGGTAGCACACCTTAGGAAGGATTTATTGGCCTTGGCGGGCATACAATGTACGTTTACAAGAATGATAACTGGACATCAGGGGTTAAGGTTTGAGAACTGATTATAGAAATTAGCTCTCCCTTCCCTGGAATTTTTAAGGTTAAGCAGTGAGCTGATCAAAGCCTTCAAGATATTGCAGTAACAGGAAAAGACAGGATAGTAATCCCACTGGTTGGAGATTGAATATCTGAGGGGCATAATCTTAAAATTGGTGCCAGACCATTCAGGAGAGATGTTAGAAAGCAATTCTACACACAAAGGTTAGGAGAGATTTGGAACTCTCTTGCACACACAAAGGTTGATATTAAATCAGTTGTTAATTTTAAATCAGAGATGGATAAATATTTAATAAGCATAAGCATATGAAATCATGTCTCACAAACTTATTGAGTTTTTGCTGAATGTGACGAGAAAGATAGATAAGGGCAAAAGGGTAGACATTATTTTCATGAACATTAGTAAAGCCTTTGACAGTGTTCTGCATGGTAGACTGTTTACTCAAGTTAAACCATGTCGGGAGAGCTCCAGGAGGAACTAGCCAATTGGATACAAAAGTGGCTTGAAGGTAGGAGACAGATGATAGTGGTGGAGGGCTGTTTTTTGGACTGGAGGCCTGTGACCAGCAGTGTTCTGCAGGGAACAGTGCTGGTTCCACTGTTGCTTGTCATTTACATTAAAAATTTGAATGAGAATTCAAGAGGCATGGTCAGTAAGCTGGAGACAACACCAAATTGGCTGGTATAGTCGACAGTGAAGAAGGTTATCTGAGATTACAAAACGATCTTGATCATTTGCGACAATGGGCTAAGGAGAGGCAGATGGGGTTTAACTTGGATAAATGCCAGTTGTTGCATTTTGGTAAGACAAAAAAGGGCAGGACTTATACATTTGATGGGAAAGCCCTGGGTAGTGTTGTCAAACAACAGACCGATAGGTTCAGGTCCATAGTTCTTTGAAAGCTGTGTCACAGGTAGACAGGATGATTAAGAAGGTGTTTAGCTCGCTTGCCTTCATTGAACAGGCCATTGATAATCGGAGTTGGGACATCTATTGCAGTTGTACAGGATGTTGGTGAGGCCACCACTGGAGAATTGTGTACAGATCTAGTCACCCAGCTATAGAAGGGAAATTATGAAATTGGAGGAGGTTCACAAAAGATTTACAAGGATGTTGCTGCGACTGGAGAGTTTGAGTTAAAAGGAGAGGCTGGATAGGCTGGGTCTTTCTTCACTGGAACCGAGGAGGTTGAGGGGTTTATGGAGGCTTATTAAATCATAAGGAGCTTATTAATCATATGGTGATTGGCAAAGGTCTTTTCCCTGGGGCATGGTTGTTCAAAACTAGAGGGCATATTTTTCAGGTAAGAGGGGAAAGACTTAAAGCAGAGCTGATGGGCAACTTTTACACACAGACAGTAATTCATATGTGGAATGAACTGCCAGAGGAACTGGAAGATGAAGGTACAATTACGACAATTAAAAGACATTTGGACAGGTACATGAATGGTAGAGGTTGAGAGGGAAATGTGCCAAATGGAGTCAGATGGGATGGCCTAGTTTGGATAACTTGATCGGCATGGACGAGCTGGACTGAAGGATCTGTTTCTGAGCTTTGTAGCTCAAAACTCTAAGAGGAATGATGGGCTTGATAGTAATGAGCTCAGGACCTAAAAGGGACAGACCATTTAAACTCAGCATTCTATTGGGAAAATAGCTCAATGTTATGTATTACACACTGCAGCATTCCAAGCTTACACACTGAGATTGTTCTAACTTACCTTATGCAATATTACAGTATGTCACTAGCTAATGCCCCTGTTTAATTACAGAAATGACATGTTACCCACCACCCGCCTCCCCGGGCCCCCCCCACCCACTCCCCCAAAGCACTGAACATTCCCTGAACTCAAACATTTGATTGTTAGGAAATGTGAGCCAGTTCGTCACAAATGCTTTCCCACCATCCACTTATTTCCATGTTTCATGATATCACCACTCCAGCACATTGCTGTAGCAATTGTTCGTGGGAGGACCCAAGCCCCATCCACCATCAATCCTTTCATCAAATCAACCAGACTTGGACATATCCCATTGTTCCCATATCTGGAGATCAATGACTTAGAATTCCTAATGGAAATCCACAGGGGGACCAAAACTTCATAGTTTTAAAAGAAGCAGCACACCGCACCATTACTAGCTCAATTGAGTAATGACAATATTTCCTCTGTCATTACAGAAGTAGCTAAGAGCCAATTCTGATGAAGTGGGAGTGTACTCACATTTGGGACAGAACAGTAAAGACAGCAGATTTCCTTCCCTAAGATATGCTGGAGAACCAATCAATTACATCACAGTTTGAAAAAGGCAGCAATATTTTCACAGGTAGTAGATTTTTATTGACAGGATTTTAAGATTTGGTCATTGATATCTGAGTTTCCTCAGAGGCAGAAACAAATATGTTTGGTAACTGGAGTCAGTGATATGTGTACTGAGTATTATCAATCCATCAGATTCTAGTGTCAGCATTCAGATGATGTGCATCTGAACATTGAGGGCTTAAAACTCTCTGATGCAGATTAAACTTACTCTCCTTTAGTTCGGAAATTTCTATCTTCAGTTGAGTGAATGAATCTCTTGTCTCCTCCGTTGTACCTGGAAATCAAACAGGAACAACTCTTAAATTCACATGGCACTGTTTCTCCAAGAGATCATTATCACCAGATTTACTTTGATACTACAGTGATCCTTCTGACCACATTGGCATGTTTGACAACAAAGTTCCAAAACGTCCTGTTCCAGGCAGGTACAAGGTATGAAAAGAGGAAAAGAGAGAAAGACACTCACTTTCTGCAAACACGTTCTGAGCTGGAACCAGAAATTTATGAGCACCTGCCAATCAACATGTTTTACTCAGCTCATTGCACATATCTGAACTCATGGTATTTGAATGGGTTTAGATCAGACAGAAGCAGTTCATCTGCTCTAAATCTAGGATGGGATTCATTAATTCTTTTCCCCTGCTGAGATACCAGATTCTAACTGATATTCATTCATTCGACATTCATTTTTTCAGTTCTCACGTACAGCAAATGACTTTAACCAGTAGGGAAACAAAATGCTTCAGATAATAAAATGAACAAAGTTTTAGTTCAAGAGCCAATCGAATGACATCAGAGTCTGAAAACAGAAAGAACATTTTTGTGGGTAGCTGATTTTTATTGGCAGAATTTTAAGATTTTTTCAAATTCTGAAACTGCTGCAGTTCAACCTGAACTCATGTTCTCTGGATAATGAGTCAAGCCTTTGGGTTATTCAGTCTGTCAGATGGTTCTCACACACGTGTATTCACCTGGCCTCATCCTCACCCTGTACCTGACCATGGTGGCAGTGGTGGGAATGACTGTAGCACAGACCTGGGAGGTGATCGATCCCTGTTTCCAAATTGAGGACACTTTCTAAGTTTTGGGCACTGCTATTGCACCGAGTGGAATGAAAAATGAACATTCTCAGCTCAAAACTGGGCATCCATGATCTGTTTGTGGACTAATAGCTGCAGTAATTGTCTAAGTCACCACAATCTGTAACTTCATGGTCTGGCATTTCCTTCTCTACCAACACCATCAAGACAGAAGGACAAAGGCAGCAAATACATGGGAACTTCACCACCTGTAAGTCCTCCTCCAAACCACACACCATCTTGACTTGGAATTCGAACGGTGTCACTGGGTCAAAATTCAGGCGCTCCCTTCCTAACAGCATTGTGTACGTTCCTACAGCTCAAGGACTGCAGTGTCTTCAGAGGATAGCTCCATCACCATTTTGCCCAGAACAATTTGGGATAGACAATAAATGCTGACCTAACCAGTGAAGCCTATATTCCTTGAATAAACCAAAAAGAAGATCGAGACATCATTCAGTGTGGAGTGTGGATGAGTAAATCAGGAACAGCAGAGCTGAAAATGCCATGTCAAGGGAATGAAGCTACAACAGATGGCTATTGTAAATTCTTTACTTCTCAACACATTGCTCAGTCATTGCTTGAGTTTTTTTTTTGGAACACTCAACTCATGGCAGTGTTGGATCCAATAGAGGCTGTAAAGCAGAATCCAAGGTGAGAGAGGATGACTGTCTTTGATGTCGAGGAACCATTTGACAGTCTGATCATAAAATCATTAGAAATATGAGCAGGAGTAGACCAATCAGGCCCTCAAGCTTACTCTGCCACTTAACAATGCTGATTGGCATTGAGGTTTTGGTGACTGTATCTTGGAAGCAACATTTCCCAGGACAGAATAATGTAATTTGTTTGATTTATGTATATTTTACTATAATTAAATTTTGAGTTTGGGTTTTGAACTAGTGGGATGTGGGTTTTGGTCTATTACATCAGGGGATTTTATGATAAACTTGTCAGGCTTTCTGAAGCTGCATTTTTCATTTTAAAAAATTATTAGAGAATAAAGTTAGAACACAGGACCACTGGAAATTTTTTACTCACCAATAGCCCACTCACTTATTGCATAGTTCAAATTCTTTCAGGAACATTCTAAGCTAATTACAACATTGGTTCCAATTGCGGCAGAAAATTGAATTCCTGAGTTGAGCTAACTGCCTTCAACATTCAGACAACACTGGATCGAGTCTCATCATAAAATCATCAGAAATACAAGTAGATGTGGGCCATTTGAGCTTATTGTACCATTTCGGAACATCATGGCAGCTCTAATTCTGGCCTCGATTC
>NW_025981592.1:0-5274 GCF_021869965.1 Rhincodon typus | reverse complement strand
ATGTTGCCAGACCTGCTGAGCTTTTCCAGCAACTTTGTTTTTGTTCCTGATTTACAGCATCCGCAGTTCTTTTGGTTTTTAGCTGTTAATGGACACTGTTAGTGGCTAACAATAGGTAGTGTGTAACAGCAGGTTGAGAGATAACAGAGCCTGGTGTGTGGGGTAGGAGGCTAGGACATAGGAGAGTTTAGGCCCTAAGATTATGGAACTCAACATATTGAGTCCAGTGGGCTGCAGGGTACCGAAGCAGAAAATGCAATGTTGTTCTTCCAGCTTGTGCTGAGCTTTGCTGGAACACTGCAGCAAGCGCGAGACACAGATGTTAGCCAGGGAACAGGTCAGGGTGTTAAAGTGACTGCCAATTGGAAGCTCAAGGTCATTGCTACGAGAAGAATGTAGATATTCTACGAAGTGGTCACCCAGTCTACACTTCGTTTCCCCAATGTACAGGAGAGCACATTGTGAGCAGCGCGGGTAAAGAGTTTCCAATTTCCACCTTGCCTTCACTTTCATCTGGTCTATCTCCGACTCCTCCCTTCCCTCCTTGACATCTGTCTCCAGCCACTAACATCCAATACAAACCCACCAACTTCCACAACTACCTGAACTATACATCCTCACACCCTGCTTCCTGTAAAGACTCCAATCCATTCTCTCAGTTGGCGTCAACAGAGGAACTTCGAAAAGACAGCCTCTGAGATGTCCACCTTCTTCCTCAACCGAGGATTCCCCAGCATCGTTGTTGACAGGGCAACCCATTTCTCGCACTTCAGCCCGCACACCTCTCCTCCCTCCCGCAACAGTGATAGGGTTCCCCCTTGTTCTTACCTACCATCCGACCACCATCCACATCCAGAAGATCATCAACTGCCATCTTCGCCACCTCCAGCGAGATGTCACCACCAGACACACGTTCCCTTCCCCTCCCTGGTCCACCTTCTGCAGGGACTGTTCCCTCTAGCTCACCCCGGTCCACTCTTCCTTCACTCCCAACACCACCCACCAAAAGCCCCATGGCAACCTTTCCTTGCAACTGCCAAAAAGGTGTAACACCTGCCCTTTACCTCCTCCCTCCCCAGTATCCAAAGGACCAAACATACCTTCCAGGTGAAGCAGCACTTTACCTGCACTTCCCACAATCTAGTCAACTCCAATCACTGCTCACAAATGTGGTCTCCTCCACACTGGAGGAACAAAGCACAGACTGGGTGACTGCTTTGCAGAACATCTACGTTGTGCCCATAAAAAAGACCCTGACCTTCCAGTTGCCCGACACTTTAACACATAACCCTGTTCTCTGGCCAACATCTCTGTCTCATACTTGCTGTAGTGTTCCAGAGAAGCTCAGCTCAAGCTGGAAGAAGAACACCTCAATTTCCGCTTGGGAATATTGAGTCCAGAGGACTGAAAGGTCAAATACAATAATTTTACAGCCTAAACTCTTCTATATCCTAGAACCCTACCCCACACACCAGGCTTTGTTATCACACAGCCTGCCATTACATACTACCCATTGTTAGCCACTAGCAGTCTTCATTAACAGCTATTCACCCTCCCAGCTAGATCATTATCAAGTCCTTTGTCTGTCCAACTGTTCTTCTCTCTCTCTTTGGGCTCTATCCCTACCTAGCATTTATTCTTTACCCTCCTTCCCGCCCCCCCGCCCCCCATCTTCTACATATAAACCAATATTTTCCTAGCTACCATCAGTTCTGAGGAAGGGACCCAAAACGTTAACTCTGATTTCCCTTCACAGCCACTGCCAGACCTGCTGAGCTTTTCCAGCAACTGTTTTTGCTAGCTAGCTCATTCCTAAAAATTGCCCAGACAGCAGTAAAGAGTCAACCTCATAGCTGATGTCACGTCAGCCAAACCAGGTAAGGATGGGAGTTTCCTTCCCTAAAAGGTCATTGTTGGAAAATTCCACGGTTTCATGGTCATCAGACTCTTAATTCCAGATGTTTTAACTGAATTCAAATTCCACCATCTACCATGGCAGGATTTGAACCCAGGTCCCCAGAACATTACATAGATTTCTATATTAATAGTGTAGCAATAACACCACTAAGCCATCACCTCGTTTGTAATGATTATTGAAGTAGAATCCTTTTATTAATGTTAAAATGTCAAGATGGCAGCAGAACAGGGGGGCTGAGCCCAGGGCCCGTCCACTCTCATCAGCTTCCTTTTCTTTTAAACCTAGAAAGTGGTAAGTGAAGGAGGTGGCTTCCCGCTGCAGCAATGCCACGATGAGCCGGACACAGCTCCACTCTCACCCTGGGTCTCCTGGTGAGTGACGGCCACGTCCCAGGCTGATTCCCCTGGCACGGATGCACAGGCTAGGCTGAGGCTCCAGGATCACAGCTAGGCCCAGGCACTTGAAGGAGGGAGCGAGAGCGAGAGCGCGAGACAGACACAGAGTCTCAACCCAGCTGAACCTTCCAGGATTTTCCTTTATTCCTACAATCGGCTTTTCCCCGAGCCCAGGGGCTGTTAATGGAACTGCGGCGAGTCTAACAGCCTTAACATCAAGCAGCCCTGGCAAAACTGGAATCAATGGGCATTTTGGGTGGGGGAGAGAGGGGGAACGACTCTCCAATGGTACCCAATACACAGGCAGATGGTCATAGTTGTTAGAGTCAGGTCACCTCAGCTCCAGGTGTTACTCAGGACAGTGCCCTCGGCCCAAACATCTTCAGCAACTTCAATGGCCTTTCCTCTATCAATAAAAGGTCAGAAGTGGGGATGTTTGCCGATGAAAGCACAAATGTGCAGCACCATTCGTGACTCCTCAGATACTCAAACAGACCATGTCCTAGTGCAACAAGATCTGGACAATATCCAGGATTGGGCTGACAAGTGGCAAGTAACATTCGCGCCACACAAATGCCAGGTAATAACCTTCACCAATAAGAGACATTCTAACCAGCACCCCTTGACATTCAATGGTGTTACCATCACCGAATCCCCACCATCAATATCCTGGGAGTTAACATAGACCAGAAACTCCACTAGAATCACCACGCAAATGCAGTGGCTCCAAGAGCAGGTCAGAGGCTAGGAATACTGCGGCAAGTAACTCGCCTCCTGGCTCCCCAATGCCTGTCTACCATCTACAAGGCACAAGTCAAGAGTGATGGAATACTCCCCACATGCCTGGACGAGTGCAGCCCCAATAAACACTCAAGAAGCTGGACTCCATAGTGGACAAAGCAACTCATTTGATTGGCGCTAGATCCGCAAGCATCCCCCACCCCACCACCAATGCTCGGTACACACCACCGCCAATGCCTACAAGATGCTCTGCAGAAATTCACCAAAGACCCTCAGGCAGCACCTTCCGAAGTACACGACCACTTCTATCTAGAAGGACAAGAACAGCACATACATGGGAACACCACCACCTTCAAGTTCCTCTCCAAGCCAGTCACCATCCTCACGCGGAAATACATCACTGTTCCTTCACTGTCGGTGGGTCAAAATCCCAGAATCCCCTCCCTGATGGCATTGTGGTCAACCCACAGCAGGTAGACTGCAGCAGTTCAAGGCGGCAGTTCACCACACCCTACTCAACGGAAACCAGGTATGGGTAATAAACGATGGCCAGCCAGCAATGCCTGCATCCCACAAAATGAATAAATTTAAAAAGTCGCATTTATTGTCTGTCAAAGCAGTTTATGACAATCCTGGTCTTACAAAAGACATTTCAATGTACTTTGAAAAAAATACAAGTAGCAAATCATAAACTGCTCAGGTCAAAGTTCCCTAGAGGCTGATTAAAAATTTGGAGACATGCATTTTGAATTATTTTGCTTCTCAAACAAAACACAAATAGAATTGTTCAATAATTTAGAGAAATTACTGGTCGCTATATCCTAACAGCCTTCTTAAAATTCACTGAAAACAAAACATCAGAGATTGAAATATTAATAAACTAAACAAGTAGCAATCAATACCATACAGCAGCTGTGACACAGATTTCAAACCGGAATAGATAATGCATGAGCAAAGATAAATGCCATATCTTGCTCAATTGTTTCATCTCTTCTCTACAGCTTATTTTGAAAATAGATACAACTGCAGTCAATGATTTCTTCGCTCAAATTCACCCCACTAACAAACTGTATTTACATAAAATGGAAAAGTAAAGTTCTACCGATTAAATACTCGCTAATGAATTTCTAATGTTCTATTAACATTAGAAGTTTTGTTTACAATCTACAAGCACGTCTTCCAGCATACATTTCTGAAATCCTGAAAACATTGCACAAATAGGACTGAATACAGAGAACTAAATCAACCAGATGATGTTGCCAAAACTCATTAAGCAAATTTTTACAAAGATGTAAAGTTGAAATGACATCTTACAACATGCTTGTACAATCCTGAAGATCATGTTGTTGATTTTAGTAACCGCTTTGTTTCACCAGAACCAAGTTAGTGATGAAATTTGAAAACATGTATAGGACAAGGATTGAAGGAAGTTTCACTACTGTTGGAAGTCTAATGCAGACATACAAGATAGAAATCAAACAAGAACAAAATGTCACAATATTCTAATACGAAACATACTTGGACAAGTTTCAAAAACGTAACACAGTCATAAGCAGGATTTTTAAAAAAGTGAGATCATTAAACTAAAATCATCAGCCGCACAAAGTAAAACTCTTCTGAAAAACCTGAATGGTTTTAGTGTACTATGAAGAGAACTGAAATCAATACTATGTTTCGACCTACTGTTATATTTGTGCCTCAGAATTATGATATGTATGAAATTTCAAACCAGCAATATCATGAATCAGTGAACATGTTGGCTTAGCCTTTCTATTCAACTTTGGATTGTTTCTTATGATGGGCAGCCAATGCAATTTTTTTCCAAACATGCAGTGTTAGTGTATAGAATTGATAGCAGATGCATTATTTGTGATTTTCTAAAGTTCCCTTTTTTCTGTAATTACCCCAGTTAGTTGGAAGGTAACAAATGTAACAACACTACTAAAGAAAGGAGGCCAGAGAATAACACTGAACTACAGGCAACATCAGTTGTCAGGAAAATACTGGAATCAGTCATTATTAAGAAAGCATAAACAGTACCCTTGGGAAGTCATTACATCATTAGGCCAAAAATAGCCAAAGAATATGCGAACCAAAAAAGTTACTATCTCTGCTTACAATTACAAAAATTTCTAAGGTTTTGGAGTAGATCTGTAGCTCGGGTTGTGGGTGTTGAGGTTGGTTGGCTCGCCGAGCTGGTTTGTTGTTCCACAGACGTTT
>NW_025981591.1:3813-5275 GCF_021869965.1 Rhincodon typus | reverse complement strand
TATCCTAGATCTGGTCCTGTGTAATGAGACCGGAATAATTAATGACCTCATAGTTAGGGATCCTCTTGGAAGGAGTGATCACAGTATGGTTGAATTTAGAATACAGATGGAGAATGTGAAGATAAAA
Organism: Rhincodon typus; assembly: GCF_021869965.1. Lineage (NCBI taxonomy): Eukaryota > Metazoa > Chordata > Chondrichthyes > Orectolobiformes > Rhincodontidae > Rhincodon > Rhincodon typus. The sequence goes on along the minus strand of NW_025981591.1, from coordinate 5,148 downwards.
TCCAATACCAGGGTCCTGTGCTTGAACAAGGGGAACTACAATAGAATGAGGGAGGACTTGGCTAAAGTAAACTGGAAACAAAGATTTTCTGGTGGGACAGTTGACGAGCAGTGGAGGACTTTCAAAGCAATCTTTCAAAGTGCTCAGCAAAAGTATATTCCAATGAAAAGGAAGGACTGTAAGAAAAGGGGTAATCTGCCATCGGTGTCTAAAGAAACAAGGGAGGCTATCAAATTGAAAGAAAAGGCATAAAAAGTGGCCAAAAACAGCATGAAACTAGAAGATTGGGAAAACATTAAAGGTCAACAGAAAGCCACAAAAAGAGCTATAAGGAAAAGTAAGATAGAACATGAGAAAAAACCAGCACAGAATATAAAGACAGATAGGAAAAGCTTCTATAAATATATAAAACGAAAAAGAGTGGCTAAAGTAAACGTTGGCCCTTTAGAGCATGAGAAGAGGAATTTATTTATGAGATATGATGAAATGGCCGAGGCATTGAACAGGTATTTTGTATCGGTCTTCACAGTGGAGGACACTAATAACATGCCAGTATTTGACAAAGAGACGAAGGTAGGTGAGGACTTGGAAACAATCATAATTACGGAAGAGGTAGTGTTGGGCAAGCTAATGGAACTAAGGATTGATAAGTCTCCTGGCCCTGGTGGAATGCATCCCAGGGTACTAAAAGAGATGGCGGGAGAAATAGCAGGTGCACTGGCGGTAATTTTCCAAAATTCGCTGGACTCTGGGGCAGTCCCAGCAGTTTGGAAAACAGCAGATATGATGCCACTGTTTAAAAAGGGAAGTAGACAAAAGATGGGGAATTATAGAACGGTTAGCTTAACCTCTGTAGTGGGGAAGATGCTTGAGTCTATTATCAAGGAAGAAATAGCAAGGCATCTTGATAGAAATTGTCCTGTTGGGCAGACGCAGCATAAAGTTCATGAAGGGCAGGTCATGCTTGACAAATCTTTTGGAATTCTATGAAGACATTACGAGCGAGGTGGACAATGGGGACCCAGTGGATGTGGTGTACCTAGACTTCCAAAAGGCCTTTGACAAGGTGCCGCACAAGAGGCTACTGCATAAGATAAGGATGCATGGCATTAAGGGTAAAGTATTAGCAAGGATAGAGGATTGGTTGACTAACAGGAAGCAAAGAGTGGGGATAAATGAGTGCTATTCTAGCTGGCAGTCAGTGACTAGTGGTGTGCCTCAGGGATCGGTGTTGGGACCGCAATTATTTACAATTTATATAGATGATTTGGAGTTGGGGACCACGTGTAGGGTGTCAAAGTTTGCAGATGACACTAAGATGAGTGGCAAAGCAAA
>NW_025981591.1:0-3803 GCF_021869965.1 Rhincodon typus | reverse complement strand
AAGTAGAGAGGATGTTTCCACTGGCAGGTGAAGCTAGGACAAGAGGGCATAGCCTCAAGATGAGAGGGAGCAGATTTAGGACTGAACTGAGAAGGAATTTCTTCACCCAGAGGGTTGTTAATCTATGGAATTCCTTGCCCAGTGAAGTAGTTGACGCTACTTCAGTAAATGTTTTGAAAAAAAAGGTAGTTTTTTTGAACAATAAAGGAATTAAGGGATACGGTGAGAATGCGGGTAAGTGGATCTGAGTCCACGAAAGGATCAGCCATGATCTTATTGAATGGCGGAGCAGGCTCGAAGGGCCAGACGGCCTACTCCTGCTCCTCGTTCTTATGTTCTTATGTTCTTATGTTCTTATCTCTCTGGTTGTCAGGAGTCACGTGTCGGTCGACTGTGGTAAGAACGGCAGATTTCCTTCCCACATCAGTGAACCCACTTTTGGTACTTTTTTTCTTAACAACAATCGATGGTAGATATCACCATCACCGTGAATCCGATTAGGTTCTCGATTTATTGATAATAACGCCATAGAGTAATAGAGATATACAGCATGGAAACATACCTTTTGGTCCAACTTTTCCATACCGACCAGATAGCCTCTATAAATCTAGTCCTATTTGCCACTATTTGGCCCATATCCCTCTAAACATTTCCTATTCATATACACATTCAGATGCCTTTTAAATGTGGTGATCATACCAGCCTCCATCACTTCGTCTGGCAGCTCATTCCATATACGCACCTCCCTCTGTGTGAAAACGTTGCCCCTTAGGTCCCTTTCATATCTTTTCCTCTCTCACCTTAAACCTATGCCCTCTAGTTTTGGACTCCCCAACCCCAGAGAAAAGACCTTGTCTATTTATCCTATCCATGCCACTCATAATTTTATAAACTTTTATAATGCCACTCTCAACTTCTAATGCTTCATCAGTAGATTGATTAATCATGTGGTGTGATTTAAACCAATGTGGGCATGTGCACGGCTTCTTGACTTTGGCTTTGTTTAGTCCAGTGATGTTATCAGGGAGCAAACTCCTGCTTCAAATGTCAAACCAGGAGCATCCACTTTTGGAAGTACATCAGTCGTTTTAGGGGCATGTACTCTATCTCGGCTCCACTTTGTCCTCTTGCACCCAGATGAAAGTTCTTGGGATTAAACATTTAGCATGGGACGGCCGAATGGCATCTCCGGTAGTTCTGCTCTCATTAAGTAACATATAGGGCTTCCAGGTATAATTACAGAGCTCAAGACATGAGGGAAGTGACTTGAGTCTGATTCCGAGACTGGGTGAACTGTGCCTCAGTTTCGAGACAGGGGTAAAAGAAAGGACAAAGGTGGCATCGGTAATAGCTTCTTAGGACGGACAAGCCAAGTAGACGAGGCGAGAAGAGAGAGAGGGAGGGAGCAAGATTGAGGTGGGACGGTGAGATTGAGTGTCAGTGAGAATAAGACTGTGCGAGAGGGGTAGGGAGGGAGTGACTGGGAGAGGGGTGGTGACAGTGAGAAAGACACAGGGACGGTAAGAGAGGGAGGCGAGTGACAGAAGGAAGAGAGACAAAGTGTGAGACAGTGTTAGGAGAGGGTGATAGAGAGGGAGAGGGAAGGATATAAAGACAAAGAAGGAGTGAAAGGAGGAGGAGTGTGAAAATTGGTGGGTAAGGGAGAGGGTACAGAAGGAGCGAGGGCGGAAGGGGAGAGAGGGTTAGAAAGAGAGGTGTGTGTGTGCGAGAGAGAGAGGGTTAGAAAGAAAGAGGGTGACGGAGTTAGATCGACTGGGAGGGGGGAGAGAGAGGAGAGTGAGAGGGAAAGTAAGAGAGCAAGCGGAATAAGAGAGAGACAGTAAGAGAGAGGCAGTGTGTGTGTGAGAGAGAGAGGTGCTGAGAAAGATAGAGGAGGAGGGAGAGTCAGTAAAGGAGGGGGAGTGAGAGAGTAGCAAAAAGAGCGAGGGAGAGAGATGGGAGTCAGAGACAGTGAGAGTAAAGAGAGGGCGGAGTGTGACAGAGTGAGAGTGATTGAGCAAGGGAAGTGTGCGACAGGAGAGTGGGAGAGAGGGTGCACAGAGAGGGATGGCAAGAGAGATAGGTGGAGGAGAGAAAGAGCATGAAAGAGAGAGGGAGCGTGAGTGACAGTGAGAGGAGAGAGACAGACTGAAGATTGGTGTTGATGCTGTAGCAGCAGAACAGATGACTGCTGCTCTTTGGAAACGTATTGGGATCTGCATCTTCTGAAGACTTGATAGCTCCATCGAATGGCAAACGATTGCAGTTGCAAGTGTTAGATCAAGGCAGCTCAGTTTAGCAGTGGGCAAACGCCCACGAAAGTGCCTCCTAGTGGTACGGAAGACCGGCAATACGGAGTGTCAAGACATATATAATTTTCCCCGTAATCCAAGGGGAAGAAATCAGGAAAGTAGATTATTTCTTCCTATCCTTGTGCATCAGAACACAGAAATTTTCTACCCCACAAATCAGTGACTTGGACGGGCAGGAAAAGTTGATGACTTCATCAAAACTGTTGACGTAATCAGTGCAACTGCAGTTAATGATCGCTTTCATGATGACCTTATAGGCAAAGTCCCAGCCTCCCTTGTTAGTCTTGTTGATGAAATGGCTGGGTGTGGAGGACAAGTTGCAAGGGTTATGATTTGAGGTGACAAAAGCATAGAAAAGCTGAGTTAGGGCAACATGCAGCCTATCCTGTCAATGATGCCAGAGAGAAGTACATGGCCTCATCTCACTTTCCAGCTCTGGGTTTGTAACCTTTCAGGTTTCAGAAAGTGCATCTCCAAGTAATTGAGGCTGAGGGGTGAAGTTATAGGTGTTTATAAAATCACGAGGAGCATTGATAGGGTGAATAGCCAAGGTCTGTTTCCCAGGTTATGGGTTCCAAAACTAGAGGGTATATACTTATGTTGACAGGTGAAATATTTAAGGGACAACGTTTTCACACAGAAGGTGTTGCGTATATGCAATGAGTTGTCAGTGGAAGTGGTGGAGGCTGGTACAATCACGACATTTAAAAAATCAGAGATAACAAGGTGTAGAGCTGGATGAACACAGCAGGCCAAGCTGCACTAGAGGAGCAGGAAAGCTGACGTTTCGGGTCTAGACCCTTCTTCAGAAAATCCAGCTCTACACCTTGTTATCTCAGATTCTCCAGCATCTGCAGTTCCTACTGTCGTTTAAAAAGTCATCTGGATGGGGACACGAATAGGAAGGGTTTAGAGATATATGGGCCAAATGCTGTCAAATGGGACCAGATCAATTAGCATATCTGGTTAGCATTGATGACTTGGACCAAATAGTCTATTTCCGTATTTTGCAACTTTTTGACTCTCTGGCTCTATGACCTTGTCCCTGTAGCTTATGTGTTGAAATTTGGAATGACAAGAAAGATAAGTTTCCACACAGAGGAAGAATTTGGAAGAGAAAAGCAACTGCTGCACGGTCAATTGCTTCGATCACTAAAGTTATACGGAACTATTGAGAATGTAAGCACAGTGATGAATATGGGGGCAAATGGCCAGTCACAGCGTCAGCCAGCCACGGGCACGAAGAGAAACGTCATTCATGCGCCTCCAAGGGGCAAGGATGGGAATATATATCCATCACAGCATCAGCAAGCGACGGGAGTGGGGATATAAATCAGTTGCTGTGTCACCAGCAGTACGATGAGGATAAATATCAATTACAGCTTCACCAGCAGCGGGGATGAGTGTGTGTGTGCATATATAAAGAAAACGTATATATTGCTCACATCGCCACCTAGCGGCAGGGATGACTGCATAGTGTATCAGAGATCG
>NW_025981590.1:0-5275 GCF_021869965.1 Rhincodon typus | reverse complement strand
GGGGATATGGGTTCAAGTAGATGGCAAAATGAGAATTTGATTAAATTTTTAAAAGAGGCTGGAATTAGAAGACCATATAACAACTTTTTTTGGGAAAAAGAATCAATTTAGTTTACTAATACTCTTTATGGAGAGAAATCTACCATCATTACCCAGACTGGTCTATATATGACTCAAGCAATGTTATTGTCTCTTAACTGCCTCAAAATTAGCTAGCAATGTTCATATCCCATGAAAGAATTTAAAAAAACAACCCCTTTCAAGTATTTATCCGTTTTCTTTTTGAACCTGTTTCCAGCAGCCATTATATACATGAGAATATAGGAGGTATGGTTAATAAGTTTGTGGATGACATCAAAATTAGTGGCATAGTGGAGAAGGTTATCTAAGATTACAATGGCACCTTGAACATATGGGCCAAGGAATGGCAGATGGAGTTTAATGCAGATAACTGTGAGGTGTTGCATTTTGATAAGACAAACCAGGGCACGGTTTACAAAGGTAATGGACCTGGGGAGTGTGGTCGAACAGAGAGTCCTAGGGGTGCAGGTACATAGTTCCTTGAAAATGGTGTCACAGGTAGACAGGTGAAGAAGGTGTTTGGCACGCTTGCCTTCATCGGTCAGAGCATCGAGTACAGGAGTTAGGACAGCTGTACAAGACATCGGTGAGGCCACGTTTGGAGCACTGTGTACAGTTTCAGTCGCCCTGCTACAGGAAGGATGTTATTAAATTGGAAAAGGTGCAAAAAAGATTTACAAGAATGTCGCCGAGAATGAAAGGCTTGAGTTACAAGGCTGAATATTCTGGGGCTATTCTCCCGGGAGAGTAGGGCTAAGGGGTGACCTTGTTGAGGTTTACAAAATCATGAGCGGCATGGATAGGGTGAATAGCCAAGGTCTTTTCCCCAGGGTGGGGGAGTCCAAAACTAGAGGGGCATAGGTTTAAGGTGAGAAGGGTAAGATTTAAAAGGGTCCTCAGGGGCAACTTTTTCACGCAGAGGGTGGTGCGTGTATGGAACGAGCTGCCAGAGGAAGAGGTGGAGGCTGGTACAATGACAACATTTAAAAGGCATTTGGATGGGGACATGGATAGGAAGGGTTTAGAGGGATATGGGCCAAATGCTGGCAAATGGGACTAGTTAAGTTTGGGGAACTTGGTCGGCATGGACTAGTTGGACCAAAGGGCCTGTTTCCATTCTGTGACTATGAGTCTATCCTTTCAGGTATCACATTCCACATCATAACGCACAGTGCAAAAGACAAATTCCCCTCATTGTCCGTTCAGAGTCTCTTTTGCCAATTCACTTCAATCTCTGCCCGGGCCTTGGGGGAGACAGTGGTAATGTCTCTGGACTCGCTCTGTGGACTTGGGTTCAAATCCCACCACAGCAGCTGGGAGCATTTAAATTCAATTTAGCAAATAAATTCTGGAATTGAAACTGTGAAGAGATTGATGTTAAAAATTCTAACTTGGTTCACTGATGTCCTTCAGCGAAGGGAAAACTGCCATCCTTACCTGGTCTGATCTACACGTGACTCCAGGCCAAAAGCACTGTGGTTGACTCTTAATTGCCCCCTGAAGTAGCTCTGGGAGGCCACTCTGTGGGTAATATATGGTGGCCCTACCAGTGACGGTGAAAGAATAAAGGATTGCAGAGTGCTTGCAGGTTTTCCTGGTCACTTTGTTGACAGATGAGCTATTTCTGCAAAAAATCCATGAGAGATTATCAATCAGTTCCTGTCACACACGAAGGGGAGGAGGGACAAATTTGGACACCCTTGTCAATGAGGAGAGATAGATGACCAGGCCGTCATATTGGAAACAGTTTCAGTTACACTTTCTGCTCAGTTTGCTTCCTTAAATTGTCTTTACAGTTGGATGTAAAATGATCCCAGGAATTCTTGAGGAAGGTGGGGGAAGTTGGACATCCAGTCGTTCTCTCTTAACCACCACCTCGTTACCCTGATGACTCTTCACTCGCTGCTTTTGGGAGCTGGTTGTGCGCAAATTGCCTGCCAGATTACAACAGCGAGGGCCCATGGTAGTGAGGTCATTGCTTATAAAACAAGCCACCTGTCATAGAGATATACGGCATGGAAACAGACCCTTTGGTCCAACTCGTTCAGATATCCTAAGCCGATATAGTCCCATCTGCCAGCATTTGGCCCATATCCCTCCAAATCCTAAATAAAAACTGAAAGAACAGCAGATGCTGTAAATCAGGAACAAAAACAAAGTTGCTGGAAAAGCTCAGCAGGTCTGGCAGCATCTGTGAAGGAAAAAATCAGAGTTAATGTTTTGGGTCCAGTGACCCTTCCTCAGTTTTTGATCCCTCTAAACCCTTCCTATTCATGTACTCTTCCAGATGCCTTTTAAATGTTGTAACTGTACCAGCCTCCACTACTTCCTCTGGCAGATTGCTCTTAACATGTACCACCCTCTGCGTGAAAAAGTTGCCCCTTGGGTCCCCTTTAAATCTTTCCCCTCTCACCTTAAACCTATGCCCTCTAGTTTTGGACTCCCCCACCCTGCGGAAAAGACATTATCTATTCACTCAATCGATGTCCTCCATGATTTTATAAACCTCTATAAAGTCACCCCTCAGCCTCTGACCCTCCAGGAAAAATAGCCCCAGACTATTCAGCCTCTCCCTGTAGCTCAAATCCTCCAACCCTGGCAACATCTTTGTTAATCTTTTCTGAACCTCTTAAGTTTAACAACATCTTGAAATGCAAGTCTTCCTCTTCTCCTTCGTAGGGTTAGCCCTACCTCTGAGCTCTCATCACACACATGCATGCACACACACACATACAGACACTCACACATGCACACACATATACACGCACACACACACACACACACACACATACACTCACACACACACATACACACACACACACACACGCACACTCACACATACACATGCACACACACACACGTACACACACACATACACACACACACACACACTCACACATGCACACACATACACACTCACACACACACACTCACTCACACATGCACACACAGACACACTCACACACACACACTCTCACTCACACATGCACACACACTCACTCACTCACACACTCACTCACACTCACAAACACACACGCACACACACACACAAATTCTCTCTGAAGCTCGTCTTTTTCTAGGTCACTTTAGATTTAATGGGCTGAATGGCCTCTGTCTGCACCAGTGCCTCAATGACTGTACAAACAACTCCCTCAGTGCTGCCAAGCATTGCACATCATAGGCATTTATTGCAAATAATATACAGGAACTCATTTCCAATGACATACATTTGGTCCAACCAACTGCTGGTTGACTGACCTCTCACTACTGCAAGACCTCCCCTCGCCTCTCAGTGCTTCCACACCACTAATTGTGGCACACAAAGGGAAAATGGAGCTAATCGCAATTACCTATAAATGTTTATACTGAGGCCAGTTAATAATGTGGGAACTAGAAATTAGAACTGGCCGTTCAGCCCCTTACAGCTGTTCCTGCACTGACTGAAATCATAACCCAATCCATTATCAAACTCCACGACCTGATCCATTATCTAACTCCATGACCTGATCCATTATCGAACTCCATGACCTGATCCATTATCTAACTCCATGACCTGATCCATTACCTAACTCCATCACCTGATCCATTATCTAACTCCATGACCTGATCTATTGTCTAACTCCATGATCAATCTACAATCTAACTCCAGGCCTTACGGCCTATGGACAATAATATCTATCAATCTCAGTTTTAAATTAACAATCGATTGAGAATCAGTAGTTATTTGCAGAGGGCAGTTCCAAATCTCTCCCACCCTCTGTGTATTGAAGTGTTTCCTAACCTGACCCATGAAAAGGCTGGCTGTAATTTTTAGGCTCTGTCCCCGGGGCTCCCCAACCACAAGTTGGGACAGTGAGTGGCTTGGAGGGGAACTTGCAGAGGGTGGTGTTCCCATGTATCTGCTGCCCCTTGTCCTTCTAGATGGAAGTGGTCGTGGGTTTGGAAGGTGCTGCCTGAGGATCTTTGGTGAATTTCTGCAGCGCATCTTGTAGACGGTACACTCTGCTGCAACTGAGCGCCAGAACTGGCCAGTGCGGAGGGAGAGCTGCCCCAACACAGAGCCACCGTCCCTCAGACAAAGCATCAAACTCCCCTCACTGTCCATTTGGGTGGATGGATGACATCCTACTCCACAATTCCAAAGACGACCATGTGTATTCCTGGCCTTTTGTTACCCATCACAAAAATAACTGGTCATTAACATGTTGCTGCTTGTGGGAGCTTGCTGTGCGCAAATGGGCTGCTGGGTTTCCTACATTGAAACAACAACTGCATTCACGAACGTACTTTGTTGGCTGGGAAGATGTTTGGTTGTAGCCAAAGATGCTATATAAATACAAGTCTTTCCTTTCAATCTTCTCATCCCCTCAGTCACAGTTTCAGCAATTGACCTGGGCATGTGGCTTTTTGATTCCATTTTCTAAGTTGTAAACGAACATGACAAATCCTAACACAGATCACCACAGGATGAAATTAGACAAAATATGGGCTCATTATCCGTTCTCTCTGCCCCCTGTCACTCAGCCTGTTTCTGAACCAGATAAATATTTTGTCCAGGAGTGCGGGAGGGACGGCTGAAAGGGCGAAAAATATAACCTTCGTTGATAAAATGATAAGGGATGGAGAATTACAATGTGCTGCCGGGACGGATCTGGTAATAATCTCAGGACCAGCGTAGGCCTGTACCCTGCCAGGACACCCAGCAGCATAGACCCAGCTCCTGGTCTCAATGAACTGGCTGATGCCAATTTCAAACTGGGGGTGAAAAAAATATTTGAACAAATCCATTCCATTCTGGAAATCAGAATAAAGTGAAGGTTATAATTCTCCCAGGCCACTGCCTATAGCCTTAGAAGAATGTTGTATTGCTGAGTGGAAACAGTGTTAACCTTAACTGTGTCTAAAATAGATTGAGACTCAATGGCCAGTCTCCTGAACTGACACATGGTCTCTCCAAGATTTATTATCTGAACTGCCCCCTGTGTGCTCAGGTTTCATTCTCTCCCTAAAGTGCACACACATGCTCACACTCTCACACACACACGCATACACTCACACACACACGCATACACACACACACACACACACACACACACACACACGCATACACTCACACACACACACACATACATTCACACACACAGACACACTCACACACACATGTGCATACTCACACACGCACACACACACACAC
>NW_025981589.1:0-5275 GCF_021869965.1 Rhincodon typus | reverse complement strand
CCCCAGGGACCCCCTGTAAATACTGACACACTCCCCCAGGGACCCCCTGTAAATACTGACACACTCCCCCAGGGACCCCCTGTAAATACTGACACACTGCCCCAGGGGACCCCCTGTAAATACTGACACACTGCCCCAGGGGACCTCCTGGAGTTATTGTTGAATCATTTTCCCATGATGTTGGAACGTGTACGACATGGTCTTTGGATTTTCTTTGTCCAGCACTTTCTATGTCTCCCTGACAATCCTAGACTGGTAAGTTGCGTTTATGTGATGAGCTGGTTTTGCAGAGGATCATTATTTGACTCCCGCATTCCCTCGGTCACCGGCCTCCCTCATTGGTTTGCTGTTTGCCACATCCTCCTTCTCCATTTGGTCACCTGAATAAATGAAAGCCGATGCTGGAAATCTGAAATGAAAGCAGAAAGCGTTGGAGAAATTCAGCAGCTCTGACACCATCGATGGACAGAAGGCAGAGTTAGCATTTTGGTCTGAATGACCCCTTTCAGAACATTCTGAAGAAATGTCTCCACAGATGCTGCCAGAGCTGCTGGGGTTTCTTTTCCAGCATTTTGTGTTTTTATACCTGGACATATCTGCTCATTTTGGATGGAGCTCTGACCTAAGTCAGGTACTTGTGTATGCAAAACACACTATAGAGCTTTGAGTACAGAAATTTAGCCTGACACTCCAGTACAGTACTGAGAGAGTGCTACACTGTCATAGGCAGTATCTTTTGGATCAAACATTAAGTGGAGGCTTTATCTGCCCTTTCAAGTGATAGATCACATTAATCCAATGTTTTGAAAAGGCATAGTGGCGGGAGGGGGTCTCATTGGTGCAATGATCAATATTTACCCTTTTAACAATGTGACCGAAATGTAGTATCCAGTCATTATTACTGTTGTTTGTGGGATCTTGCTGTGTCAAAATTGGCGTCGCGTGGCAATTGTGATGGCGCTTCAGAATTGTTTGAATGTCGGCAACGCGCTTTGGGATGTCCAGGCATGGCTGGTTGCAATAGAAATGTCGCATTTTCTCCCGTGATCCGGCATAGCGGGTGTGGATCACTGCGCTGTTGCACTCCTGTTACCCGTTGGTGCTATGTAAATTCCTGAGGCACCTTTTTCCAAAGGATGGACTCGCTGATCGAGCTGGGAATCCAGTGGTTCTCAGGCTGGTGTGGCTCACTGACAATGAGTTCACCCAAGGCTTGGCCAGAAATAGGTACCACATTGCAGCAAGCTACCCACATCTTGGCAAGCTCACCCTCTCAGGGAGAGACCATTTAACCACACCCCAACTCCCTGAGCCTCTCTCACCATTCCGTAGCTGGTCCATGACCCAATTCCATTGTATCCGTTAAAAGCTTTGGTTAACAGAAATGACTCAAAATGAGCAATGAACCAGCATCAATCTGGAAGAGTGTTTCAAAAGTCCACAGCCTATTTTTCATGTTGAAACATTTCCTATTTCTCGTCCGTCAATTCCTGAAGTGAGGAAAGGGCAGGTGCCTGTCTGGTGGAGAAATAGACTTCCTTCAGTTTCTCATTTCCACGCTGCCCTTGCACAGCATCATCTAGAAACAGCATTATTAGTTTTTCATATTTACACTGATTCTGTCCCTCTCTCAGGCAACTGCCTGAGGCTATAAACCAGAAACCTTGCATACCTGGTGCTGGATTTGAACCTCTGGATGCGTTTTCAACCACTGATCTGCACCATCATTAAGTTCACACATTTTCACCTTCTGCTGCATCTGCCTCAGCTCACTGGGACCCTTGCAGTTATTCCACACTCACTCAATCGGCTTGGCCAGAACAGCTACAGCTTTTGCAATGTGTGCCAATTTCAGGATCAAAATCATAGATTGCTGGTGATAGTGAAGCTTGGATATATGAAGCTATCAACAGCCTCTGATGTCAGGCTACCAGTGCTGATAAAGGCAGTATGGCAACATCCTGGACCATGAAGTTTGTTTTCCTGATGCTGATGTCAAACCAAGCTCTTTGCAGATGTGAGTAAGTTTGTTTGTCCATTTGCTGCTGCAGGGGTGGAATGTTAGTGCAGATTTGTCAGCATTGAGCAACTCTCTGATGAAGACTTGATACATCTTTGCCTTGGATCTCAGGCAAGTAAGACTGAACACAGCTTTCCCTCAGTTCCGGTATGTAAGTAAACAACCTTCAGATGAGCTGAAGGCATGTGACAGCAGCAAAGAGGAGGATGTGCCAAAGTGTGTTGGTGCCAGAACACAACACTGTTTGAGCCCACCAGCAGATCTCCAAGGGTCCCGATGTTGCCCTGTCAGACCTGACTTTGCCTATCGTGTTTGTCATGGAAACAGCCATTTCTCTCCTGCACCTTAAACAGAGGAAGGGTCACCAGACCCGAAACGTTAACTCTGTTTTTTCCTTCACAGATGCTGCCAGGCCTGCTGAGCTTTTCCAGCAACTTTGTTTTTGTCTCTGCTCCCATGTTCAATGCACCGGGGAGGACAATGGTGGGAATATTCAGCGACCTCCTCTGTTCATGGTATTTCTCTTGCAACTGCCAGGCTGATCTTATAGAGGTTTATCAAACCACAAGGGGCATGGATAGGGGCATGGAAAAGACAAGGTCATTTTGCCAGGGTATGACAGTCCAAAACTAGAGGGCATAGGTTTAAGGTGAGAGGGGAAAGTTTAAAAGGGACCTGAGGGGCAATGTTTTCACACAGAGGGTGGTGCTTGTATGGAACGAGGAAGTGATGGAGGCTGCTATGATTATAACATTTAAAAGGCATCTGGATAGAAATATGAGTAGGAAGGGTTTAGAGGGATATGGGCCATGTGCTGGCAAATGGGACGAGATTATTTCAGGATATCTGGCATGGACATGTTGGACTGAAGGGTCTGTTTCTGTGCTGTACAACTCTAATACTCCATGTCTGTTGTAGATCTTGCAGCTCTGAAACCACACTGGGGTATGTGGTGTATCTGAAGCCTGGATCAAAGGCTATATGTGGCAACTGCATTTCCTCGAAGCTCAGCAGGAAGATGTTTTGACTGTTGTCACAGTCACTGCTGTCTCCCTTGTTCGTCGTTACTGTTCTTCATTACTTGACCTGACGAAGGAGCAGCGCTCCGAAAGCTCTTGATTTCATATAAGCCTGTTGGAGTATAAGTAGGATTGCAGGTGCAGCAGGTAATTAAAAAGGCAAATGGAATTTTGTCTGCCATTGCTCGAGGGATGGAGTTTAAAAACAGGGAGGCTATGCTGCAGCTGTATAGGGTCCTGGTGAGGCCACACCTGGAGTACTGTGTGCAGTTTTGGTCTCCTTACTTGAGAAGAGATATACTAGCACTGGAGGGGGTGCAGAGGAGATTCACTCGGTTGATTCCAGAGTTGAAAGGGTTGGATTATGAGGAGAGACTGAGTAGACTGGGATTATACTCATTGGAATTTAGAAGAATGAGGGGAGATCTTATAGAAACATATAAGATTATGAAGGGAATAGATAAGGTGGAGGCAGAGAGGTTGTTTCCGCTAGCAGGTCAAACTAGGTCTAGAGGGCATCGCCTCAAAATAAAGGGAAGCAGATGTAGGACTGAGGTCAGGAGGAACTTCTTCACCCAAAGGGTTGTGAATCTGTGGAATTCCCTGCCCAGTGAAGCGGTTGAAGCTACCTCGCTGAATGTTTTTAAGGTAAGGCTGGATAAATTTTTGAACAGTAAAGGAATTAAGGGTTATGGTAAGTGGGCGGGTAAGTGGAGCTGAGTCTCAAAAAGATCAGCGATGATCTTATTAAATGGCGGGGCAGGCTCGAGGGGCCGGATGGCCCACTCCTGCTCCTAGTTCTTATGTTCTTATGTTATGTGACTCCTGACTTTGTCCACCCCAGTCCAACACCGGCACCCTCCAGATTGTCCCTTGTTCTTGTACAGGGTCACCATCTGTGTACTGTTCAGGCCATTGCCTCAGAATTAAGAGTGCCCTGTTTATGTTTACGGTGGGAGCGTAAAACTGAACAGGGGAAGAAAAAGCAAGTAAAAAAGATAAGGAACTCGTGTGGTTAAGAGTATGTTAGAAATGTACAGCTGTAACTTAGTTAGTAACACCCTCACTTTAGCTCAGAAGGCCAATGTTCATGTCTCCCCCCAGAAATGTAAGCATTTTTAGAACATAAGAACATAGGTACACAAGATCTAGGAGGAGGATTAGGCCATTCAGCGCCTCTAGCCTGCTCCAACATTTGATACAATCATGGCTGAGCTCATTTGACCTCAATTCCACTTTCCTGCCTGCTCCCCGTAACCGTTCAACCTGTTACAAATTTTAAAATCTCCTTAAATCATCTGGCCACAGGATATGGGCTTCGCTGCCTATAGACCAGTATTTATTGCTCGTCCCTAGTTGCACTTTGAGAAGGTGGTGGTGAGCTACCTTCTTGAACCGCTGCAGTCCGTGACCCACAATGTTGTTAGGGAGGGAGTTCCAGGACTTTGACCCCAGTGACAGCGAATGAACGGCGATATATTTCCAAGTCAGGATGGCATGTGTATTGGAGGGGAACTTGAAGGAGGTGGTGCTCCCTTGTATCGGCAGCCCTTGTACTAATGCTGATCCACAGTGAAGGGCAGCATTGAGGCACTGCCAGAGGTGCTGACTGTCTGTTGAGACATGGGTTCTTCCTGTCTTGTCCTCTCTGATGAATGCAAAAAAGGTACAAAATTGTAGTTAAGATGTGTGTGTGTGTGTGTGTGTGTGCATCTGTGTAAATGTGTGTGTGCATCTGTGTAAATGTGTGTGTATGTGTATCTGTGTAAATGTGTGTGTGTATGTGTGTGTATGTGTATCTGTGTAAATGTGTGTGTGTATGTGTGTATCTGTGTAAATGTGTGTGTGTGTATCTGTGTAAATGTGTGTGTGTATCTGTGTAAGTGTGTGTATGTGTATCTGTGTAAATGTGTGTGTGTATGTGTATCTGTGTAAATGTGTGTGTGTATGTGTAAATGTGTGTGTATGGGTATCTGTGTAAATATGTGTGTGTGTATCTATGTAAGTGTGTGTGATTGTATATGTGTGTATCTGTGTAAATGTGTATATGTGTGTATCTGTGTAAATTGTGTGTGTGTGTATCTGTGTAATTGTGTGTGTGTATGTGTATCTGTGTAATTGGGTGTGTGTGTGTATCTGTGTAATTGTGTGTGCGTGTGGGTGTGTGTGTGTCTGTGGGGGTGTGTGTGTCCATGGGGGGGGGGGGGGGGGGGGGGGGGGGGGGGGGGGGGGGGGG